>NW_026609074.1:0-41998 GCF_029499605.1 Hyla sarda | reverse complement strand
GTGCACATTGTAAAAATGTTTTACACTAATTGTGCACATTTTTTAATTATACTATATTAATTGTGCACATTGTATAAATAAACTACGGTAATTGTGCACATTGTATAAATAAACTACAGTCATTGTGCACATTGTATAAATATTTTACACTAATTGTGCACATTGTGTAAATATACTATATTAATTGTGCACATTGTATAAATAAACTACAGTCAGTGCACATTGTAAAAATGTGTTAAACTAATTGTGCACATTTTGTAAATATACTATATTAATTGTGCACATTGTATAAATATACTATAGTCAGTGCACATTGTAAAAATGTTTTACACTAATTGTGCACATTGTATATATACTACAGTCAGTGCACATTGTATAAATACACTACAGCCATTGTGCACATTGTATAAATATTTTACACTAATTGTGCACATTGTGTAAATATACTATATTAATTGTGCACATTGTATAAATATACTACAGTCAGTGCACATTGTAAAAATGTTTACACTAATTGCGCACATTGTATAAATTTACAACAGTAATTGTGCACATTGTATAAATATTTTACACTAATTGTGCACATTGTGTAAATATACTATATTAATTGTGCACATTGTATAAATATTTTACACTAATTGTGCACATTGTGTAAATATACTATATTAATTGTGCACATTGTATAAATATACTACAGTCAGTGCACATTGTAAAAAATGTTTACACTAATTATGCACATTGTATAAATATACTACAGTCAGTGCACATTGTAAAAATGTTTTACATTAGTTGTGCACATTGTATAAATATACAACAGTAATTGTGCACATTGTATAAATACACAACTGTCATTGTACATTGTAAAAATGTTTTACACTAATTGCGCACATTGTATAAATATACTACAGTCAGTGCACATTGTAAAAATGTTTTAAACTAATTGTGCACATTTTGTAAATATACTATATTAATTGTGCACATTGTATAAATATACTACAGTCAGTGCACATTGTAAAAATGTTTTACACTAATTGTGCACATTGTATAAATATACTACAGTCAGTGCACATTGTATAAATACACTACAGCCATTGTGCACATTGTATAAATATTTTACACTAATTGTGCACATTGTGTAAATATACTATATTAATTGTGCACATTGTATAAATATACTACAGTCAGTGCACATTGTAAAAATGTTTTACACTAATTGTGCACATTGTATAAATATACTACAGTCATTGTGCACATTGTATAAATATACTACAGTCATTGTGCACATTCTATTAATAGTTTACACTAATTGTGCACATTGTGTAAATATACTATATTAATTGTGCATATTGTATAAATATACTACAGTCAGTGCACCTTGTAAACATGTTTACACTAATTGTGCACATTATATAAATATACTATATTAATTGTGCACATTGTATAAATAAACTACAGTCAGTGCACATTGTAAAAATGTTTTACACTAATTATGCACATTGTATAAATATACAACAGTAATTGTGCACATTGTATAAATACACTACAGTAATTGTGCACATTGTATAAATATTTTACATTAATTGTGCACATTGTATAAATATACTACAGTAATTGTGCACATTGTATAAATATTTTACATTAATTGTGCACATTGTATAAATATACTACAGTCAGTGCACATTGTAAAAATGTTTTACACTAATTGTGCACATTTTTTAATTATACTATATTAATTGTGCACATTGTATAAATAAACTACGGTAATTGTGCACATTGTATAAATAAACTACAGTCATTGTGCACATTGTATAAATATTTTACACTAATTGTGCACATTGTGTAAATATACTATATTAATTGTGCACATTGTATAAATAAACTACAGTCAGTGCACATTGTAAAAATGTGTTAAACTAATTGTGCACATTTTGTAAATATACTATATTAATTGTGCACATTGTATAAATATACTATAGTCAGTGCACATTGTAAAAATGTTTTACACTAATTGTGCACATTGTATATATATACTACAGTCAGTGCACATTGTATAAATACACTACAGCCATTGTGCACATTGTATAAATATTTTACACTAATTGTGCACATTGTGTAAATATACTATATTAATTGTGCACATTGTATAAATATACTACAGTCAGTGCACATTGTAAAAATGTTTACACTAATTGCGCACATTGTATAAATTTACAACAGTAATTGTGCACATTGTATAAATATTTTACACTAATTGTGCACATTGTGTAAATATACTATATTAATTGTGCACATTGTATAAATATACTACAGTCAGTGCACATTGTAAAAAATGTTTACACTAATTATGCACATTGTATAAATATACTACAGTCAGTGCACATTGTAAAAATGTTTTACATTAGTTGTGCACATTGTATAAATATACAACAGTAATTGTGCACATTGTATAAATACACAACTGTCATTGTACATTGTAAAAATGTTTTACACTAATTGCGCACATTGTATAAATATACTACAGTCAGTGCACATTGTAAAAATGTTTTAAACTAATTGTGCACATTTTGTAAATATACTATATTAATTGTGCACATTGTATAAATATACTACAGTCAGTGCACATTGTAAAAATGTTTTACACTAATTGTGCACATTGTATAAATATACTACAGTCAGTGCACATTGTATAAATACACTACAGCCATTGTGCACATTGTATAAATATTTTACACTAATTGTGCACATTGTGTAAATATACTATATTAATTGTGCACATTGTATAAATATACTACAGTCAGTGCACATTGTAAAAATGTTTTACACTAATTGTGCACATTGTATAAATATACTACAGTCATTGTGCACATTGTATAAATATACTACAGTCATTGTGCACATTCTATTAATAGTTTACACTAATTGTGCACATTGTGTAAATATACTATATTAATTGTGCATATTGTATAAATATACTACAGTCAGTGCACCTTGTAAACATGTTTACACTAATTGTGCACATTATATAAATATACTATATTAATTGTGCACATTGTATAAATAAACTACAGTCAGTGCACATTGTAAAAATGTTTTACACTAATTATGCACATTGTATAAATATACAACAGTAATTGTGCACATTGTATAAATACACTACAGTAATTGTGCACATTGTATAAATATTTTACATTAATTGTGCACATTGTATAAATATACTACAGTCAGTGCACATTGTAAAAATGTTTTACACTAATTGTGCACATTTTTTAATTATACTATATTAATTGTGCACATTGTATAAATAAACTACGGTAATTGTGCACATTGTATAAATAAACTACAGTCATTGTGCACATTGTATAAATATTTTACACTAATTGTGCACATTGTGTAAATATACTATATTAATTGTGCACATTGTATAAATAAACTACAGTCAGTGCACATTGTAAAAATGTGTTAAACTAATTGTGCACATTTTGTAAATATACTATATTAATTGTGCACATTGTATAAATATACTATAGTCAGTGCACATTGTAAAAATGTTTTACACTAATTGTGCACATTGTATATATATACTACAGTCAGTGCACATTGTATAAATACACTACAGCCATTGTGCACATTGTATAAATATTTTACACTAATTGTGCACATTGTGTAAATATACTATATTAATTGTGCACATTGTATAAATATACTACAGTCAGTGCACATTGTAAAAATGTTTACACTAATTGCGCACATTGTATAAATTTACAACAGTAATTGTGCACATTGTATAAATATTTTACACTAATTGTGCACATTGTGTAAATATACTATATTAATTGTGCACATTGTATAAATATTTTACACTAATTGTGCACATTGTGTAAATATACTATATTAATTGTGCACATTGTATAAATATACTACAGTCAGTGCACATTGTAAAAAATGTTTACACTAATTATGCACATTGTATAAATATACTACAGTCAGTGCACATTGTAAAAATGTTTTACATTAGTTGTGCACATTGTATAAATATACAACAGTAATTGTGCACATTGTATAAATACACAACTGTCATTGTACATTGTAAAAATGTTTTACACTAATTGCGCACATTGTATAAATATACTACAGTCAGTGCACATTGTAAAAATGTTTTAAACTAATTGTGCACATTTTGTAAATATACTATATTAATTGTGCACATTGTATAAATATACTACAGTCAGTGCACATTGTAAAAATGTTTTACACTAATTGTGCACATTGTATAAATATACTACAGTCAGTGCACATTGTATAAATACACTACAGCCATTGTGCACATTGTATAAATATTTTACACTAATTGTGCACATTGTGTAAATATACTATATTAATTGTGCACATTGTATAAATATACTACAGTCAGTGCACATTGTAAAAATGTTTTACACTAATTGTGCACATTGTATAAATATACTACAGTCAGTGCACATTGTAAAAATGTTTTACACTAATTGTGCACATTGTATAAATATACAACAGTAATTGTGCACATTGTATAAATACACTACAGCCATTGTGCACATTGTATAAATATTTTACACTAATTGTGCACATTGTATAAATATACTACAGTCATTGTGCACATTGTATAAATATTTTACACTAATTGTGCACATTGTGTAAATATACTACAGTCAGTGCACATTGTAAAAATATTTTACACTAATTGTACACATTGTATAAATATACTACAGTCAGTGCACATTGTAAAAATGTTTTACATTAGTTGTGCACATTGTATAAATATACAACAGTAATTGTGCACATTGTATAAATACACAACTGTCATTGTACATTGTAAAAATGTTTTACACTAATTACGCACATTGTATAAATATACTACAGTCATTGTGCACATTGTATAAATATTTTACACTAATTGTGCACATTGTGTAAATATACTACAGTCAGTGCACATTGTAAAAATGTTTTACACTAATTGTGCACATTGTATAAATATACTACAGTCAGTGCACATTGAAAAAATGTTTTACACTCATTGTACATATTGTATAAATATACTACAGTCAGTGCACATTGAAAAAATGTTTTACACTAATTTTGCACATTGTATAAATATACTACAGTAATTATGCACATTGTATAAATATTTTACACTAATTGTGCACATTGTGTAAATAAACTATATTAATTGTGCACATTGTATAAATATACTACAGTCAGTGCACATTGTAAAAATGTTTTACACTAATTGTGCACATTGTATAAATATACTACAGTCAGTGCACATTGTAAAATTGTTTTACACTAATTGTGCACATTGTATAAATATACTACAGTCATTGTGCACATTGTATAAATATACTACAGTAATTGTGCACATTGTATAAATATTTTACACTAATTGTGCACATTGTGTATATATACTATATTAATTGTGCACATTGCATAAATATACTACAGTAATTGTGCACATTGTATAAATACACTACAGTCATTGTGCACATGGTATAAATATTTTACACTTATTGTGTACATTGTGTAAATATACTATATTAATTGCGCACATTGTATAAATATACTACATTCAGTGCACATTGTAAAAATGATTTACACTAGTTGTGCACATTGTATAAATATACAACAGTAATTGTGCACATTGTATAAATACACTACTGTCATTGTACATTGTAAAAATGTTTTACACTAATTGCGCACATTGTATAAATATACTACAGTCATTGTGCACATTGTATAAATATTTTACACTAATTGTACACATTGTATAAAAATACTACAGTCAGTGCACATTGAAAAAATGTTTTACACTAATTTTGCACATTGTATAAATATACAACAGTAATTGTGCACATTGTATAAATACACAATGGTAATTGTGCACATTGTATAAATATACTACAGTAATTATGCACATTGTATAAATATTTTACACTAATTGTGCACATTGTGTAAATAAACTATATTAATTTTGCACATTGTATAAATATACTACAGTCAGTGCACCTTGTAAACATGTTTACACTAATTGTGCACATTGTATAAATATACTATATTAATTGTGCACATTGTATAAATAAACTACAGTCAGTGCACATTGTAAAAATGTTTTACACTAATTGTGCACATTGTATAAATATACAACAGTAATTGTGCACATTGTATAAATACACTACAGTAATTGTGCACATTGTATAAATATTTTACATTAATTGTGCACATTGTATAAATATACTACAGTAATTGTAATTGTGCACATTGTATAAATATACTACAGTCAGTGCACATTGTAAAAATGTTTTACACTAATTGCGCACATTGTATAAATATACAACAGTAATTGTGCACATTGTATAAATATTTTACACTAATTGTGCACATTGTGTAAATATACTATATTAATTGTGCACATTGTATAAATATACTACAGTCAGTGCACATTGTATAAATATACTACAGTAATTATGCACATTGTAAAAATGTTTTACACTAATTGTGCACATTGTATACATATACAACAGTAATTGTGCACATTGTATAAATATTTTACACTAATTGTGCACATTGTGTAAATATACTATATTAATTGTGCACATTGTATAAATATACTACAGTCAGTGCACATTGTAAAAATGTTTTACACTAATTATGCACATTGTATAAATATACTACAGTCAGTGCACATTGTAAAAATGTTTTACACTAATTGTACACATTGTGTAAATATACTATACTAATTGTGCACATTGTATAAATACACTACAGTAATTGTGCACATTGTATAAATACACTACAGTCATTGTGTACATGGTATAAATATTTTACACTTATTGTGTACATTGTGTAAATATACTATATTAATTGCGCACATTGTATAAATATACTACAGTCAGTGCACATTGTAAAAATGTTTTACACTAGTTGTGCACATTGTATAAATATACAACAGTAATTGTGCACATTGTATAAATACACTACTGTCATTGTACATTGTAAAAATGTTTTACACTAATTGCGCACATTGTATAAGTATACTACAGTCATTGTGCACATTGTATAAATATTTTACACTAATTGTGCACATTGTGTAAATATAATACAGTCAGTGCACATTGTAAAAATGTTTTACACTAATTGTACACATTGTATAAATATACTACAGTCAGTGCACATTGAAAAAATTTTTACACTAATTTTGCACATTGTATAAATATACAACAGTAATTGTGCACATTGTATAAATACACGATGGTAATTGTGCACATTGTATAAATACACTACAGCCATTGTGCACATTGTATAAATATTTTACACTAATTGTGCACATTGTGTAAATATACTATATTAATTGTGCACATTGTATAAATATACTACAGTCAGTGCACATTGTAAAAATGTTTACACTAATTGCGCACATTGTATAAATTTACAACAGTAATTGTGCACATTGTATAAATATTTTACACTAATTGTGCACATTGTGTAAATATACTATATTAATTGTGCACATTGTATAAATATTTTACACTAATTGTGCACATTGTGTAAATATACTATATTAATTGTGCACATTGTATAAATATACTACAGTCAGTGCACATTGTAAAAAATGTTTACACTAATTATGCACATTGTATAAATATACTACAGTCAGTGCACATTGTAAAAATGTTTTACATTAGTTGTGCACATTGTATAAATATACAACAGTAATTGTGCACATTGTATAAATACACAACTGTCATTGTACATTGTAAAAATGTTTTACACTAATTGCGCACATTGTATAAATATACTACAGTCAGTGCACATTGTAAAAATGTTTTAAACTAATTGTGCACATTTTGTAAATATACTATATTAATTGTGCACATTGTATAAATATACTACAGTCAGTGCACATTGTAAAAATGTTTTACACTAATTGTGCACATTGTATAAATATACTACAGTCAGTGCACATTGTATAAATACACTACAGCCATTGTGCACATTGTATAAATATTTTACACTAATTGTGCACATTGTGTAAATATACTATATTAATTGTGCACATTGTATAAATATACTACAGTCAGTGCACATTGTAAAAATGTTTTACACTAATTGTGCACATTGTATAAATATACTACAGTCATTGTGCACATTGTATAAATATACTACAGTCATTGTGCACATTCTATTAATAGTTTACACTAATTGTGCACATTGTGTAAATATACTATATTAATTGTGCATATTGTATAAATATACTACAGTCAGTGCACCTTGTAAACATGTTTACACTAATTGTGCACATTATATAAATATACTATATTAATTGTGCACATTGTATAAATAAACTACAGTCAGTGCACATTGTAAAAATGTTTTACACTAATTATGCACATTGTATAAATATACAACAGTAATTGTGCACATTGTATAAATACACTACAGTAATTGTGCACATTGTATAAATATTTTACATTAATTGTGCACATTGTATAAATATACTACAGTAATTGTGCACATTGTATAAATATTTTACATTAATTGTGCACATTGTATAAATATACTACAGTCAGTGCACATTGTAAAAATGTTTTACACTAATTGTGCACATTTTTTAATTATACTATATTAATTGTGCACATTGTATAAATAAACTACGGTAATTGTGCACATTGTATAAATAAACTACAGTCATTGTGCACATTGTATAAATATTTTACACTAATTGTGCACATTGTGTAAATATACTATATTAATTGTGCACATTGTATAAATAAACTACAGTCAGTGCACATTGTAAAAATGTGTTAAACTAATTGTGCACATTTTGTAAATATACTATATTAATTGTGCACATTGTATAAATATACTATAGTCAGTGCACATTGTAAAAATGTTTTACACTAATTGTGCACATTGTATATATATACTACAGTCAGTGCACATTGTATAAATACACTACAGCCATTGTGCACATTGTATAAATATTTTACACTAATTGTGCACATTGTGTAAATATACTATATTAATTGTGCACATTGTATAAATATACTACAGTCAGTGCACATTGTAAAAATGTTTACACTAATTGCGCACATTGTATAAATTTACAACAGTAATTGTGCACATTGTATAAATATTTTACACTAATTGTGCACATTGTGTAAATATACTATATTAATTGTGCACATTGTATAAATATTTTACACTAATTGTGCACATTGTGTAAATATACTATATTAATTGTGCACATTGTATAAATATACTACAGTCAGTGCACATTGTAAAAAATGTTTACACTAATTATGCACATTGTATAAATATACTACAGTCAGTGCACATTGTAAAAATGTTTTACATTAGTTGTGCACATTGTATAAATATACAACAGTAATTGTGCACATTGTATAAATACACAACTGTCATTGTACATTGTAAAAATGTTTTACACTAATTGCGCACATTGTATAAATATACTACAGTCAGTGCACATTGTAAAAATGTTTTAAACTAATTGTGCACATTTTGTAAATATACTATATTAATTGTGCACATTGTATAAATATACTACAGTCAGTGCACATTGTAAAAATGTTTTACACTAATTGTGCACATTGTATAAATATACTACAGTCAGTGCACATTGTATAAATACACTACAGCCATTGTGCACATTGTATAAATATTTTACACTAATTGTGCACATTGTGTAAATATACTATATTAATTGTGCACATTGTATAAATATACTACAGTCAGTGCACATTGTAAAAATGTTTTACACTAATTGTGCACATTGTATAAATATACTACAGTCATTGTGCACATTGTATAAATATACTACAGTCATTGTGCACATTCTATTAATAGTTTACACTAATTGTGCACATTGTGTAAATATACTATATTAATTGTGCATATTGTATAAATATACTACAGTCAGTGCACCTTGTAAACATGTTTACACTAATTGTGCACATTATATAAATATACTATATTAATTGTGCACATTGTATAAATAAACTACAGTCAGTGCACATTGTAAAAATGTTTTACACTAATTATGCACATTGTATAAATATACAACAGTAATTGTGCACATTGTATAAATACACTACAGTAATTGTGCACATTGTATAAATATTTTACATTAATTGTGCACATTGTATAAATATACTACAGTAATTGTGCACATTGTATAAATATTTTACATTAATTGTGCACATTGTATAAATATACTACAGTCAGTGCACATTGTAAAAATGTTTTACACTAATTGTGCACATTTTTTAATTATACTATATTAATTGTGCACATTGTATAAATAAACTACGGTAATTGTGCACATTGTATAAATAAACTACAGTCATTGTGCACATTGTATAAATATTTTACACTAATTGTGCACATTGTGTAAATATACTATATTAATTGTGCACATTGTATAAATAAACTACAGTCAGTGCACATTGTAAAAATGTGTTAAACTAATTGTGCACATTTTGTAAATATACTATATTAATTGTGCACATTGTATAAATATACTATAGTCAGTGCACATTGTAAAAATGTTTTACACTAATTGTGCACATTGTATATATATACTACAGTCAGTGCACATTGTATAAATACACTACAGCCATTGTGCACATTGTATAAATATTTTACACTAATTGTGCACATTGTGTAAATATACTATATTAATTGTGCACATTGTATAAATATACTACAGTCAGTGCACATTGTAAAAATGTTTACACTAATTGCGCACATTGTATAAATTTACAACAGTAATTGTGCACATTGTATAAATATTTTACACTAATTGTGCACATTGTGTAAATATACTATATTAATTGTGCACATTGTATAAATATACTACAGTCAGTGCACATTGTAAAAAATGTTTACACTAATTATGCACATTGTATAAATATACTACAGTCAGTGCACATTGTAAAAATGTTTTACATTAGTTGTGCACATTGTATAAATATACAACAGTAATTGTGCACATTGTATAAATACACAACTGTCATTGTACATTGTAAAAATGTTTTACACTAATTGCGCACATTGTATAAATATACTACAGTCAGTGCACATTGTAAAAATGTTTTAAACTAATTGTGCACATTTTGTAAATATACTATATTAATTGTGCACATTGTATAAATATACTACAGTCAGTGCACATTGTAAAAATGTTTTACACTAATTGTGCACATTGTATAAATATACTACAGTCAGTGCACATTGTATAAATACACTACAGCCATTGTGCACATTGTATAAATATTTTACACTAATTGTGCACATTGTGTAAATATACTATATTAATTGTGCACATTGTATAAATATACTACAGTCAGTGCACATTGTAAAAATGTTTTACACTAATTGTGCACATTGTATAAATATACTACAGTCATTGTGCACATTGTATAAATATACTACAGTCATTGTGCACATTCTATTAATAGTTTACACTAATTGTGCACATTGTGTAAATATACTATATTAATTGTGCATATTGTATAAATATACTACAGTCAGTGCACCTTGTAAACATGTTTACACTAATTGTGCACATTATATAAATATACTATATTAATTGTGCACATTGTATAAATAAACTACAGTCAGTGCACATTGTAAAAATGTTTTACACTAATTATGCACATTGTATAAATATACAACAGTAATTGTGCACATTGTATAAATACACTACAGTAATTGTGCACATTGTATAAATATTTTACATTAATTGTGCACATTGTATAAATATACTACAGTCAGTGCACATTGTAAAAATGTTTTACACTAATTGTGCACATTTTTTAATTATACTATATTAATTGTGCACATTGTATAAATAAACTACGGTAATTGTGCACATTGTATAAATAAACTACAGTCATTGTGCACATTGTATAAATATTTTACACTAATTGTGCACATTGTGTAAATATACTATATTAATTGTGCACATTGTATAAATAAACTACAGTCAGTGCACATTGTAAAAATGTGTTAAACTAATTGTGCACATTTTGTAAATATACTATATTAATTGTGCACATTGTATAAATATACTATAGTCAGTGCACATTGTAAAAATGTTTTACACTAATTGTGCACATTGTATATATATACTACAGTCAGTGCACATTGTATAAATACACTACAGCCATTGTGCACATTGTATAAATATTTTACACTAATTGTGCACATTGTGTAAATATACTATATTAATTGTGCACATTGTATAAATATACTACAGTCAGTGCACATTGTAAAAATGTTTACACTAATTGCGCACATTGTATAAATTTACAACAGTAATTGTGCACATTGTATAAATATTTTACACTAATTGTGCACATTGTGTAAATATACTATATTAATTGTGCACATTGTATAAATATTTTACACTAATTGTGCACATTGTGTAAATATACTATATTAATTGTGCACATTGTATAAATATACTACAGTCAGTGCACATTGTAAAAAATGTTTACACTAATTATGCACATTGTATAAATATACTACAGTCAGTGCACATTGTAAAAATGTTTTACATTAGTTGTGCACATTGTATAAATATACAACAGTAATTGTGCACATTGTATAAATACACAACTGTCATTGTACATTGTAAAAATGTTTTACACTAATTGCGCACATTGTATAAATATACTACAGTCAGTGCACATTGTAAAAATGTTTTAAACTAATTGTGCACATTTTGTAAATATACTATATTAATTGTGCACATTGTATAAATATACTACAGTCAGTGCACATTGTAAAAATGTTTTACACTAATTGTGCACATTGTATAAATATACTACAGTCAGTGCACATTGTATAAATACACTACAGCCATTGTGCACATTGTATAAATATTTTACACTAATTGTGCACATTGTGTAAATATACTATATTAATTGTGCACATTGTATAAATATACTACAGTCAGTGCACATTGTAAAAATGTTTTACACTAATTGTGCACATTGTATAAATATACTACAGTCAGTGCACATTGTAAAAATGTTTTACACTAATTGTGCACATTGTATAAATATACAACAGTAATTGTGCACATTGTATAAATACACTACAGCCATTGTGCACATTGTATAAATATTTTACACTAATTGTGCACATTGTATAAATATACTACAGTCATTGTGCACATTGTATAAATATTTTACACTAATTGTGCACATTGTGTAAATATACTACAGTCAGTGCACATTGTAAAAATATTTTACACTAATTGTACACATTGTATAAATATACTACAGTCAGTGCACATTGTAAAAATGTTTTACATTAGTTGTGCACATTGTATAAATATACAACAGTAATTGTGCACATTGTATAAATACACAACTGTCATTGTACATTGTAAAAATGTTTTACACTAATTACGCACATTGTATAAATATACTACAGTCATTGTGCACATTGTATAAATATTTTACACTAATTGTGCACATTGTGTAAATATACTACAGTCAGTGCACATTGTAAAAATGTTTTACACTAATTGTGCACATTGTATAAATATACTACAGTCAGTGCACATTGAAAAAATGTTTTACACTCATTGTACATATTGTATAAATATACTACAGTCAGTGCACATTGAAAAAATGTTTTACACTAATTTTGCACATTGTATAAATATACTACAGTAATTATGCACATTGTATAAATATTTTACACTAATTGTGCACATTGTGTAAATAAACTATATTAATTGTGCACATTGTATAAATATACTACAGTCAGTGCACATTGTAAAAATGTTTTACACTAATTGTGCACATTGTATAAATATACTACAGTCAGTGCACATTGTAAAAATGTTTTACACTAATTGCGCACATTGTATAAATATACAACAGTAATTGTGCACATTGTATAAATATTTTACACTAATTGTGCACATTGTGTAAATATACTATATTAATTGTGCACATTGTATAAATATACTACAGTCAGTGCACATTGTATAAATATACTACAGTAATTATGCACATTGTAAAAATGTTTTACACTAATTGTGCACATTGTATACATATACAACAGTAATTGTGCACATTGTATAAATATTTTACACTAATTGTGCACATTGTGTAAATATACTATATTAATTGTGCACATTGTATAAATATACTACAGTCAGTGCACATTGTAAAAATGTTTTACACTAATTATGCACATTGTATAAATATACTACAGTCAGTGCACATTGTAAAAATGTTTTACACTAATTGTACACATTGTGTAAATATACTATACTAATTGTGCACATTGTATAAATACACTACAGTAATTGTGCACATTGTATAAATACACTACAGTCATTGTGTACATGGTATAAATATTTTACACTTATTGTGTACATTGTGTAAATATACTATATTAATTGCGCACATTGTATAAATATACTACAGTCAGTGCACATTGTAAAAATGTTTTACACTAGTTGTGCACATTGTATAAATATACAACAGTAATTGTGCACATTGTATAAATACACTACTGTCATTGTACATTGTAAAAATGTTTTACACTAATTGCGCACATTGTATAAGTATACTACAGTCATTGTGCACATTGTATAAATATTTTACACTAATTGTGCACATTGTGTAAATATAATACAGTCAGTGCACATTGTAAAAATGTTTTACACTAATTGTACACATTGTATAAATATACTACAGTCAAAGCACATTGAAAAAATTTTTACACTAATTTTGCACATTGTATAAATATACAACAGTAATTGTGCACATTGTATAAATACACGATGGTAATTGTGCACATTGTATAAATACACTACAGCCATTGTGCACATTGTATAAATATTTTACACTAATTGTGCACATTGTGTAAATATACTATATTAATTGTGCACATTGTATAAATATACTACAGTCAGTGCACATTGTAAAAATGTTTACACTAATTGCGCACATTGTATAAATTTACAACAGTAATTGTGCACATTGTATAAATATTTTACACTAATTGTGCACATTGTGTAAATATACTATATTAATTGTGCACATTGTATAAATATTTTACACTAATTGTGCACATTGTGTAAATATACTATATTAATTGTGCACATTGTATAAATATACTACAGTCAGTGCACATTGTAAAAAATGTTTACACTAATTATGCACATTGTATAAATATACTACAGTCAGTGCACATTGTAAAAATGTTTTACATTAGTTGTGCACATTGTATAAATATACAACAGTAATTGTGCACATTGTATAAATACACAACTGTCATTGTACATTGTAAAAATGTTTTACACTAATTGCGCACATTGTATAAATATACTACAGTCAGTGCACATTGTAAAAATGTTTTAAACTAATTGTGCACATTTTGTAAATATACTATATTAATTGTGCACATTGTATAAATATACTACAGTCAGTGCACATTGTAAAAATGTTTTACACTAATTGTGCACATTGTATAAATATACTACAGTCAGTGCACATTGTATAAATACACTACAGCCATTGTGCACATTGTATAAATATTTTACACTAATTGTGCACATTGTGTAAATATACTATATTAATTGTGCACATTGTATAAATATACTACAGTCAGTGCACATTGTAAAAATGTTTTACACTAATTGTGCACATTGTATAAATATACTACAGTCATTGTGCACATTGTATAAATATACTACAGTCATTGTGCACATTCTATTAATAGTTTACACTAATTGTGCACATTGTGTAAATATACTATATTAATTGTGCATATTGTATAAATATACTACAGTCAGTGCACCTTGTAAACATGTTTACACTAATTGTGCACATTATATAAATATACTATATTAATTGTGCACATTGTATAAATAAACTACAGTCAGTGCACATTGTAAAAATGTTTTACACTAATTATGCACATTGTATAAATATACAACAGTAATTGTGCACATTGTATAAATACACTACAGTAATTGTGCACATTGTATAAATATTTTACATTAATTGTGCACATTGTATAAATATACTACAGTAATTGTGCACATTGTATAAATATTTTACATTAATTGTGCACATTGTATAAATATACTACAGTCAGTGCACATTGTAAAAATGTTTTACACTAATTGTGCACATTTTTTAATTATACTATATTAATTGTGCACATTGTATAAATAAACTACGGTAATTGTGCACATTGTATAAATAAACTACAGTCATTGTGCACATTGTATAAATATTTTACACTAATTGTGCACATTGTGTAAATATACTATATTAATTGTGCACATTGTATAAATAAACTACAGTCAGTGCACATTGTAAAAATGTGTTAAACTAATTGTGCACATTTTGTAAATATACTATATTAATTGTGCACATTGTATAAATATACTATAGTCAGTGCACATTGTAAAAATGTTTTACACTAATTGTGCACATTGTATATATATACTACAGTCAGTGCACATTGTATAAATACACTACAGCCATTGTGCACATTGTATAAATATACTACAGTCAGTGCACATTGTAAAAATGTTTACACTAATTGCGCACATTGTATAAATTTACAACAGTAATTGTGCACATTGTATAAATATTTTACACTAATTGTGCACATTGTGTAAATATACTATATTAATTGTGCACATTGTATAAATATTTTACACTAATTGTGCACATTGTGTAAATATACTATATTAATTGTGCACATTGTATAAATATACTACAGTCAGTGCACATTGTAAAAAATGTTTACACTAATTATGCACATTGTATAAATATACTACAGTCAGTGCACATTGTAAAAATGTTTTACACTAATTGTGCACATTGTATAAATATACAACAGTAATTGTGCACATTGTATAAATACACTACAGCCATTGTGCACATTGTATAAATATTTTACACTAATTGTGCACATTGTATAAATATACTACAGTCATTGTGCACATTGTATAAATATTTTACACTAATTGTGCACATTGTGTAAATATACTACAGTCAGTGCACATTGTAAAAATATTTTACACTAATTGTACACATTGTATAAATATACTACAGTCAGTGCACATTGTAAAAATGTTTTACATTAGTTGTGCACATTGTATAAATATACAACAGTAATTGTGCACATTGTATAAATACACAACTGTCATTGTACATTGTAAAAATGTTTTACACTAATTACGCACATTGTATAAATATACTACAGTCATTGTGCACATTGTATAAATATTTTACACTAATTGTGCACATTGTGTAAATATACTACAGTCAGTGCACATTGTAAAAATGTTTTACACTAATTGTGCACATTGTATAAATATACTACAGTCAGTGCACATTGAAAAAATGTTTTACACTCATTGTACATATTGTATAAATATACTACAGTCAGTGCACATTGAAAAAATGTTTTACACTAATTTTGCACATTGTATAAATATACTACAGTAATTATGCACATTGTATAAATATTTTACACTAATTGTGCACATTGTGTAAATAAACTATATTAATTGTGCACATTGTATAAATATACTACAGTCAGTGCACATTGTAAAAATGTTTTACACTAATTGTGCACATTGTATAAATATACTACAGTCAGTGCACATTGTAAAAATGTTTTACACTAATTGCGCACATTGTATAAATATACAACAGTAATTGTGCACATTGTATAAATATTTTACACTAATTGTGCACATTGTGTAAATATACTATATTAATTGTGCACATTGTATAAATATACTACAGTCAGTGCACATTGTATAAATATACTACAGTAATTATGCACATTGTAAAAATGTTTTACACTAATTGTGCACATTGTATACATATACAACAGTAATTGTGCACATTGTATAAATATTTTACACTAATTGTGCACATTGTGTAAATATACTATATTAATTGTGCACATTGTATAAATATACTACAGTCAGTGCACATTGTAAAAATGTTTTACACTAATTATGCACATTGTATAAATATACTACAGTCAGTGCACATTGTAAAAATGTTTTACACTAATTGTACACATTGTGTAAATATACTATACTAATTGTGCACATTGTATAAATACACTACAGTAATTGTGCACATTGTATAAATACACTACAGTCATTGTGTACATGGTATAAATATTTTACACTTATTGTGTACATTGTGTAAATATACTATATTAATTGCGCACATTGTATAAATATACTACAGTCAGTGCACATTGTAAAAATGTTTTACACTAGTTGTGCACATTGTATAAATATACAACAGTAATTGTGCACATTGTATAAATACACTACTGTCATTGTACATTGTAAAAATGTTTTACACTAATTGCGCACATTGTATAAGTATACTACAGTCATTGTGCACATTGTATAAATATTTTACACTAATTGTGCACATTGTGTAAATATAATACAGTCAGTGCACATTGTAAAAATGTTTTACACTAATTGTACACATTGTATAAATATACTACAGTCAGTGCACATTGAAAAAATTTTTACACTAATTTTGCACATTGTATAAATATACAACAGTAATTGTGCACATTGTATAAATACACGATGGTAATTGTGCACATTGTATAAATACACTACAGCCATTGTGCACATTGTATAAATATTTTACACTAATTGTGCACATTGTGTAAATATACTATATTAATTGTGCACATTGTATAAATATACTACAGTCAGTGCACATTGTAAAAATGTTTACACTAATTGCGCACATTGTATAAATTTACAACAGTAATTGTGCACATTGTATAAATATTTTACACTAATTGTGCACATTGTGTAAATATACTATATTAATTGTGCACATTGTATAAATATTTTACACTAATTGTGCACATTGTGTAAATATACTATATTAATTGTGCACATTGTATAAATATACTACAGTCAGTGCACATTGTAAAAAATGTTTACACTAATTATGCACATTGTATAAATATACTACAGTCAGTGCACATTGTAAAAATGTTTTACATTAGTTGTGCACATTGTATAAATATACAACAGTAATTGTGCACATTGTATAAATACACAACTGTCATTGTACATTGTAAAAATGTTTTACACTAATTGCGCACATTGTATAAATATACTACAGTCAGTGCACATTGTAAAAATGTTTTAAACTAATTGTGCACATTTTGTAAATATACTATATTAATTGTGCACATTGTATAAATATACTACAGTCAGTGCACATTGTAAAAATGTTTTACACTAATTGTGCACATTGTATAAATATACTACAGTCAGTGCACATTGTATAAATACACTACAGCCATTGTGCACATTGTATAAATATTTTACACTAATTGTGCACATTGTGTAAATATACTATATTAATTGTGCACATTGTATAAATATACTACAGTCAGTGCACATTGTAAAAATGTTTTACACTAATTGTGCACATTGTATAAATATACTACAGTCATTGTGCACATTGTATAAATATACTACAGTCATTGTGCACATTCTATTAATAGTTTACACTAATTGTGCACATTGTGTAAATATACTATATTAATTGTGCATATTGTATAAATATACTACAGTCAGTGCACCTTGTAAACATGTTTACACTAATTGTGCACATTATATAAATATACTATATTAATTGTGCACATTGTATAAATAAACTACAGTCAGTGCACATTGTAAAAATGTTTTACACTAATTATGCACATTGTATAAATATACAACAGTAATTGTGCACATTGTATAAATACACTACAGTAATTGTGCACATTGTATAAATATTTTACATTAATTGTGCACATTGTATAAATATACTACAGTAATTGTGCACATTGTATAAATATTTTACATTAATTGTGCACATTGTATAAATATACTACAGTCAGTGCACATTGTAAAAATGTTTTACACTAATTGTGCACATTTTTTAATTATACTATATTAATTGTGCACATTGTATAAATAAACTACGGTAATTGTGCACATTGTATAAATAAACTACAGTCATTGTGCACATTGTATAAATATTTTACACTAATTGTGCACATTGTGTAAATATACTATATTAATTGTGCACATTGTATAAATAAACTACAGTCAGTGCACATTGTAAAAATGTGTTAAACTAATTGTGCACATTTTGTAAATATACTATATTAATTGTGCACATTGTATAAATATACTATAGTCAGTGCACATTGTAAAAATGTTTTACACTAATTGTGCACATTGTATATATATACTACAGTCAGTGCACATTGTATAAATACACTACAGCCATTGTGCACATTGTATAAATATACTACAGTCAGTGCACATTGTAAAAATGTTTACACTAATTGCGCACATTGTATAAATTTACAACAGTAATTGTGCACATTGTATAAATATTTTACACTAATTGTGCACATTGTGTAAATATACTATATTAATTGTGCACATTGTATAAATATTTTACACTAATTGTGCACATTGTGTAAATATACTATATTAATTGTGCACATTGTATAAATATACTACAGTCAGTGCACATTGTAAAAAATGTTTACACTAATTATGCACATTGTATAAATATACTACAGTCAGTGCACATTGTAAAAATGTTTTACATTAGTTGTGCACATTGTATAAATATACAACAGTAATTGTGCACATTGTATAAATACACAACTGTCATTGTACATTGTAAAAATGTTTTACACTAATTGCGCACATTGTATAAATATACTACAGTCAGTGCACATTGTAAAAATGTTTTAAACTAATTGTGCACATTTTGTAAATATACTATATTAATTGTGCACATTGTATAAATATACTACAGTCAGTGCACATTGTAAAAATGTTTTACACTAATTGTGCACATTGTATAAATATACTACAGTCAGTGCACATTGTATAAATACACTACAGCCATTGTGCACATTGTATAAATATTTTACACTAATTGTGCACATTGTGTAAATATACTATATTAATTGTGCACATTGTATAAATATACTACAGTCAGTGCACATTGTAAAAATGTTTTACACTAATTGTGCACATTGTATAAATATACTACAGTCAGTGCACATTGTAAAAATGTTTTACACTAATTGTGCACATTGTATAAATATACAACAGTAATTGTGCACATTGTATAAATACACTACAGCCATTGTGCACATTGTATAAATATTTTACACTAATTGTGCACATTGTATAAATATACTACAGTCATTGTGCACATTGTATAAATATTTTACACTAATTGTGCACATTGTGTAAATATACTACAGTCAGTGCACATTGTAAAAATATTTTACACTAATTGTACACATTGTATAAATATACTACAGTCAGTGCACATTGTAAAAATGTTTTACATTAGTTGTGCACATTGTATAAATATACAACAGTAATTGTGCACATTGTATAAATACACAACTGTCATTGTACATTGTAAAAATGTTTTACACTAATTACGCACATTGTATAAATATACTACAGTCATTGTGCACATTGTATAAATATTTTACACTAATTGTGCACATTGTGTAAATATACTACAGTCAGTGCACATTGTAAAAATGTTTTACACTAATTGTGCACATTGTATAAATATACTACAGTCAGTGCACATTGTAAAAATGTTTTACACTCATTGTACATATTGTATAAATATACTACAGTCAGTGCACATTGAAAAAATGTTTTACACTAATTTTGCACATTGTATAAATATACTACAGTAATTATGCACATTGTATAAATATTTTACACTAATTGTGCACATTGTGTAAATAAACTATATTAATTGTGCACATTGTATAAATATACTACAGTCAGTGCACATTGTAAAAATGTTTTACACTAATTGTGCACATTGTATAAATATACTACAGTCAGTGCACATTGTAAAAATGTTTTACACTAATTGCGCACATTGTATAAATATACAACAGTAATTGTGCACATTGTATAAATATTTTACACTAATTGTGCACATTGTGTAAATATACTATATTAATTGTGCACATTGTATAAATATACTACAGTCAGTGCACATTGTATAAATATACTACAGTAATTATGCACATTGTAAAAATGTTTTACACTAATTGTGCACATTGTATACATATACAACAGTAATTGTGCACATTGTATAAATATTTTACACTAATTGTGCACATTGTGTAAATATACTATATTAATTGTGCACATTGTATAAATATACTACAGTCAGTGCACATTGTAAAAATGTTTTACACTAATTATGCACATTGTATAAATATACTACAGTCAGTGCACATTGTAAAAATGTTTTACACTAATTGTACACATTGTGTAAATATACTATACTAATTGTGCACATTGTATAAATACACTACAGTAATTGTGCACATTGTATAAATACACTACAGTCATTGTGTACATGGTATAAATATTTTACACTTATTGTGTACATTGTGTAAATATACTATATTAATTGCGCACATTGTATAAATATACTACAGTCAGTGCACATTGTAAAAATGTTTTACACTAGTTGTGCACATTGTATAAATATACAACAGTAATTGTGCACATTGTATAAATACACTACTGTCATTGTACATTGTAAAAATGTTTTACACTAATTGCGCACATTGTATAAGTATACTACAGTCATTGTGCACATTGTATAAATATTTTACACTAATTGTGCACATTGTGTAAATATAATACAGTCAGTGCACATTGTAAAAATGTTTTACACTAATTGTACACATTGTATAAATATACTACAGTCAGTGCACATTGAAAAAATTTTTACACTGATTTTGCACATTGTATAAATATACAACAGTAATTGTGCACATTGTATAAATACACGATGGTAATTGTGCACATTGTATAAATACACTACAGCCATTGTGCACATTGTATAAATATTTTACACTAATTGTGCACATTGTGTAAATATACTATATTAATTGTGCACATTGTATAAATATACTACAGTCAGTGCACATTGTAAAAATGTTTTACACTAATTGTGCACATTGTATAAATATACTACAGTCATTGTGCACATTGTATAAATATACTACAGTCATTGTGCACATTCTATTAATAGTTTACACTAATTGTGCACATTGTGTAAATATACTATATTAATTGTGCATATTGTATAAATATACTACAGTCAGTGCACCTTGTAAACATGTTTACACTAATTGTGCACATTATATAAATATACTATATTAATTGTGCACATTGTATAAATAAACTACAGTCAGTGCACATTGTAAAAATGTTTTACACTAATTATGCACATTGTATAAATATACAACAGTAATTGTGCACATTGTATAAATACACTACAGTAATTGTGCACATTGTATAAATATTTTACATTAATTGTGCACATTGTATAAATATACTACAGTAATTGTGCACATTGTATAAATATTTTACATTAATTGTGCACATTGTATAAATGTACTACAGTCAGTGCACATTGTAAAAATGTTTACACTAATTATGCACATTGTATAAATATACTACAGTCAGTGCACATTGTAAAAATGTTTTACATTAGTTTTGCACATTGTATAAATATACAACAGTAATTGTGCACATTGTATAAATACACAACTGTCATTGTACATTGTAAAAATGTTTTACACTAATTGCGCACATTGTATAAATATACTACAGTCAGTGCACATTGTAAAAATGTTTTAAACTAATTGTGCACATTTTGTAAATATACTATATTAATTGTGCACATTGTATAAATATACTACAGTCAGTGCACATTGTAAAAATGTTTTACACTAATTGTGCACATTGTATAAATATACTACAGTCAGTGCACATTGTATAAATACACTACAGCCATTGTGCACATTGTATAAATATTTTACACTAATTGTGCACATTGTGTAAATATACTATATTAATTGTGCACATTGTATAAATATACTACAGTCAGTGCACATTGTAAAAATGTTTTACACTAATTGTGCACATTGTATAAATATACTACAGTCATTGTGCACATTGTATAAATATACTACAGTCATTGTGCACATTCTATTAATAGTTTACACTAATTGTGCACATTGTGTAAATATACTATATTAATTGTGCATATTGTATAAATATACTACAGTCAGTGCACCTTGTAAACATGTTTACACTAATTGTGCACATTATATAAATATACTATATTAATTGTGCACATTGTATAAATAAACTACAGTCAGTGCACATTGTAAAAATGTTTTACACTAATTATGCACATTGTATAAATATACAACAGTAATTGTGCACATTGTATAAATACACTACAGTAATTGTGCACATTGTATAAATATTTTACATTAATTGTGCACATTGTATAAATATACTACAGTAATTGTGCACATTGTATAAATATTTTACATTAATTGTGCACATTGTATAAATATACTACAGTCAGTGCACATTGTAAAAATGTTTTACACTAATTGTGCACATTTTTTAATTATACTATATTAATTGTGCACATTGTATAAATAAACTACGGTAATTGTGCACATTGTATAAATAAACTACAGTCATTGTGCACATTGTATAAATATTTTACACTAATTGTGCACATTGTGTAAATATACTATATTAATTGTGCACATTGTATAAATAAACTACAGTCAGTGCACATTGTAAAAATGTGTTAAACTAATTGTGCACATTTTGTAAATATACTATATTAATTGTGCACATTGTATAAATATACTATAGTCAGTGCACATTGTAAAAATGTTTTACACTAATTGTGCACATTGTATATATATACTACAGTCAGTGCACATTGTATAAATACACTACAGCCATTGTGCACATTGTATAAATATACTACAGTCAGTGCACATTGTAAAAATGTTTACACTAATTGCACACATTGTATAAATTTACAACAGTAATTGTGCACATTGTATAAATATTTTACACTAATTGTGCACATTGTGTAAATATACTATATTAATTGTGCACATTGTATAAATATTTTACACTAATTGTGCACATTGTGTAAATATACTATATTAATTGTGCACATTGTATAAATATACTACAGTCAGTGCACATTGTAAAAAATGTTTACACTAATTATGCACATTGTATAAATATACTACAGTCAGTGCACATTGTAAAAATGTTTTACATTAGTTGTGCACATTGTATAAATATACAACAGTAATTGTGCACATTGTATAAATACACAACTGTCATTGTACATTGTAAAAATGTTTTACACTAATTGCGCACATTGTATAAATATACTACAGTCAGTGCACATTGTAAAAATGTTTTAAACTAATTGTGCACATTTTGTAAATATACTATATTAATTGTGCACATTGTATAAATATACTACAGTCAGTGCACATTGTAAAAATGTTTTACACTAATTGTGCACATTTTTTAATTATACTATATTAATTGTGCACATTGTATAAATAAACTACGGTAATTGTGCACATTGTATAAATAAACTACAGTCATTGTGCACATTGTATAAATATTTTACACTAATTGTGCACATTGTGTAAATATACTATATTAATTGTGCACATTGTATAAATAAACTACAGTCAGTGCACATTGTAAAAATGTGTTAAACTAATTGTGCACATTTTGTAAATATACTATATTAATTGTGCACATTGTATAAATATACTATAGTCAGTGCACATTGTAAAAATGTTTTACACTAATTGTGCACATTGTATATATATACTACAGTCAGTGCACATTGTATAAATACACTACAGCCATTGTGCACATTGTATAAATATACTACAGTCAGTGCACATTGTAAAAATGTTTACACTAATTGCGCACATTGTATAAATTTACAACAGTAATTGTGCACATTGTATAAATATTTTACACTAATTGTGCACATTGTGTAAATATACTATATTAATTGTGCACATTGTATAAATATTTTACACTAATTGTGCACATTGTGTAAATATACTATATTAATTGTGCACATTGTATAAATATACTACAGTCAGTGCACATTGTAAAAAATGTTTACACTAATTATGCACATTGTATAAATATACTACAGTCAGTGCACATTGTAAAAATGTTTTACACTAATTGTGCACATTGTATAAATATACAACAGTAATTGTGCACATTGTATAAATACACTACAGCCATTGTGCACATTGTATAAATATTTTACACTAATTGTGCACATTGTATAAATATACTACAGTCATTGTGCACATTGTATAAATATTTTACACTAATTGTGCACATTGTGTAAATATACTACAGTCAGTGCACATTGTAAAAATATTTTACACTAATTGTACACATTGTATAAATATACTACAGTCAGTGCACATTGTAAAAATGTTTTACATTAGTTGTGCACATTGTATAAATATACAACAGTAATTGTGCACATTGTATAAATACACAACTGTCATTGTACATTGTAAAAATGTTTTACACTAATTACGCACATTGTATAAATATACTACAGTCATTGTGCACATTGTATAAATATTTTACACTAATTGTGCACATTGTGTAAATATACTACAGTCAGTGCACATTGTAAAAATGTTTTACACTAATTGTGCACATTGTATAAATATACTACAGTCAGTGCACATTGAAAAAATGTTTTACACTCATTGTACATATTGTATAAATATACTACAGTCAGTGCACATTGAAAAAATGTTTTACACTAATTTTGCACATTGTATAAATATACTACAGTAATTATGCACATTGTATAAATATTTTACACTAATTGTGCACATTGTGTAAATAAACTATATTAATTGTGCACATTGTATAAATATACTACAGTCAGTGCACATTGTAAAAATGTTTTACACTAATTGTGCACATTGTATAAATATACTACAGTCAGTGCACATTGTAAAAATGTTTTACACTAATTGCGCACATTGTATAAATATACAACAGTAATTGTGCACATTGTATAAATATTTTACACTAATTGTGCACATTGTGTAAATATACTATATTAATTGTGCACATTGTATAAATATACTACAGTCAGTGCACATTGTATAAATATACTACAGTAATTATGCACATTGTAAAAATGTTTTACACTAATTGTGCACATTGTATACATATACAACAGTAATTGTGCACATTGTATAAATATTTTACACTAATTGTGCACATTGTGTAAATATACTATATTAATTGTGCACATTGTATAAATATACTACAGTCAGTGCACATTGTAAAAATGTTTTACACTAATTATGCACATTGTATAAATATACTACAGTCAGTGCACATTGTAAAAATGTTTTACACTAATTGTACACATTGTGTAAATATACTATACTAATTGTGCACATTGTATAAATACACTACAGTAATTGTGCACATTGTATAAATACACTACAGTCATTGTGTACATGGTATAAATATTTTACACTTATTGTGTACATTGTGTAAATATACTATATTAATTGCGCACATTGTATAAATATACTACAGTCAGTGCACATTGTAAAAATGTTTTACACTAGTTGTGCACATTGTATAAATATACAACAGTAATTGTGCACATTGTATAAATACACTACTGTCATTGTACATTGTAAAAATGTTTTACACTAATTGCGCACATTGTATAAGTATACTACAGTCATTGTGCACATTGTATAAATATTTTACACTAATTGTGCACATTGTGTAAATATAATACAGTCAGTGCACATTGTAAAAATGTTTTACACTAATTGTACACATTGTATAAATATACTACAGTCAGTGCACATTGAAAAAATTTTTACACTAATTTTGCACATTGTATAAATATACAACAGTAATTGTGCACATTGTATAAATACACGATGGTAATTGTGCACATTGTATAAATACACTACAGCCATTGTGCACATTGTATAAATATTTTACACTAATTGTGCACATTGTGTAAATATACTATATTAATTGTGCACATTGTATAAATATACTACAGTCAGTGCACATTGTAAAAATGTTTACACTAATTGCGCACATTGTATAAATTTACAACAGTAATTGTGCACATTGTATAAATATTTTACACTAATTGTGCACATTGTGTAAATATACTATATTAATTGTGCACATTGTATAAATATTTTACACTAATTGTGCACATTGTGTAAATATACTATATTAATTGTGCACATTGTATAAATATACTACAGTCAGTGCACATTGTAAAAAATGTTTACACTAATTATGCACATTGTATAAATATACTACAGTCAGTGCACATTGTAAAAATGTTTTACATTAGTTGTGCACATTGTATAAATATACAACAGTAATTGTGCACATTGTATAAATACACAACTGTCATTGTACATTGTAAAAATGTTTTACACTAATTGCGCACATTGTATAAATATACTACAGTCAGTGCACATTGTAAAAATGTTTTAAACTAATTGTGCACATTTTGTAAATATACTATATTAATTGTGCACATTGTATAAATATACTACAGTCAGTGCACATTGTAAAAATGTTTTACACTAATTGTGCACATTGTATAAATATACTACAGTCAGTGCACATTGTATAAATACACTACAGCCATTGTGCACATTGTATAAATATTTTACACTAATTGTGCACATTGTGTAAATATACTATATTAATTGTGCACATTGTATAAATATACTACAGTCAGTGCACATTGTAAAAATGTTTTACACTAATTGTGCACATTGTATAAATATACTACAGTCATTGTGCACATTGTATAAATATACTACAGTCATTGTGCACATTCTATTAATAGTTTACACTAATTGTGCACATTGTGTAAATATACTATATTAATTGTGCATATTGTATAAATATACTACAGTCAGTGCACCTTGTAAACATGTTTACACTAATTGTGCACATTATATAAATATACTATATTAATTGTGCACATTGTATAAATAAACTACAGTCAGTGCACATTGTAAAAATGTTTTACACTAATTATGCACATTGTATAAATATACAACAGTAATTGTGCACATTGTATAAATACACTACAGTAATTGTGCACATTGTATAAATATTTTACATTAATTGTGCACATTGTATAAATATACTACAGTAATTGTGCACATTGTATAAATATTTTACATTAATTGTGCACATTGTATAAATATACTACAGTCAGTGCACATTGTAAAAATGTTTTACACTAATTGTGCACATTTTTTAATTATACTATATTAATTGTGCACATTGTATAAATAAACTACGGTAATTGTGCACATTGTATAAATAAACTACAGTCATTGTGCACATTGTATAAATATTTTACACTAATTGTGCACATTGTGTAAATATACTATATTAATTGTGCACATTGTATAAATAAACTACAGTCAGTGCACATTGTAAAAATGTGTTAAACTAATTGTGCACATTTTGTAAATATACTATATTAATTGTGCACATTGTATAAATATACTATAGTCAGTGCACATTGTAAAAATGTTTTACACTAATTGTGCACATTGTATATATATACTACAGTCAGTGCACATTGTATAAATACACTACAGCCATTGTGCACATTGTATAAATATACTACAGTCAGTGCACATTGTAAAAATGTTTACACTAATTGCGCACATTGTATAAATTTACAACAGTAATTGTGCACATTGTATAAATATTTTACACTAATTGTGCACATTGTGTAAATATACTATATTAATTGTGCACATTGTATAAATATTTTACACTAATTGTGCACATTGTGTAAATATACTATATTAATTGTGCACATTGTATAAATATACTACAGTCAGTGCACATTGTAAAAAATGTTTACACTAATTATGCACATTGTATAAATATACTACAGTCAGTGCACATTGTAAAAATGTTTTACATTAGTTGTGCACATTGTATAAATATACAACAGTAATTGTGCACATTGTATAAATACACAACTGTCATTGTACATTGTAAAAATGTTTTACACTAATTGCGCACATTGTATAAATATACTACAGTCAGTGCACATTGTAAAAATGTTTTAAACTAATTGTGCACATTTTGTAAATATACTATATTAATTGTGCACATTGTATAAATATACTACAGTCAGTGCACATTGTAAAAATGTTTTACACTAATTGTGCACATTGTATAAATATACTACAGTCAGTGCACATTGTATAAATACACTACAGCCATTGTGCACATTGTATAAATATTTTACACTAATTGTGCACATTGTGTAAATATACTATATTAATTGTGCACATTGTATAAATATACTACAGTCAGTGCACATTGTAAAAATGTTTTACACTAATTGTGCACATTGTATAAATATACTACAGTCAGTGCACATTGTAAAAATGTTTTACACTAATTGTGCACATTGTATAAATATACAACAGTAATTGTGCACATTGTATAAATACACTACAGCCATTGTGCACATTGTATAAATATTTTACACTAATTGTGCACATTGTATAAATATACTACAGTCATTGTGCACATTGTATAAATATTTTACACTAATTGTGCACATTGTGTAAATATACTACAGTCAGTGCACATTGTAAAAATATTTTACACTAATTGTACACATTGTATAAATATACTACAGTCAGTGCACATTGTAAAAATGTTTTACATTAGTTGTGCACATTGTATAAATATACAACAGTAATTGTGCACATTGTATAAATACACAACTGTCATTGTACATTGTAAAAATGTTTTACACTAATTACGCACATTGTATAAATATACTACAGTCATTGTGCACATTGTATAAATATTTTACACTAATTGTGCACATTGTGTAAATATACTACAGTCAGTGCACATTGTAAAAATGTTTTACACTAATTGTGCACATTGTATAAATATACTACAGTCAGTGCACATTGTAAAAATGTTTTACACTCATTGTACATATTGTATAAATATACTACAGTCAGTGCACATTGAAAAAATGTTTTACACTAATTTTGCACATTGTATAAATATACTACAGTAATTATGCACATTGTATAAATATTTTACACTAATTGTGCACATTGTGTAAATAAACTATATTAATTGTGCACATTGTATAAATATACTACAGTCAGTGCACATTGTAAAAATGTTTTACACTAATTGTGCACATTGTATAAATATACTACAGTCAGTGCACATTGTAAAAATGTTTTACACTAATTGCGCACATTGTATAAATATACAACAGTAATTGTGCACATTGTATAAATATTTTACACTAATTGTGCACATTGTGTAAATATACTATATTAATTGTGCACATTGTATAAATATACTACAGTCAGTGCACATTGTATAAATATACTACAGTAATTATGCACATTGTAAAAATGTTTTACACTAATTGTGCACATTGTATACATATACAACAGTAATTGTGCACATTGTATAAATATTTTACACTAATTGTGCACATTGTGTAAATATACTATATTAATTGTGCACATTGTATAAATATACTACAGTCAGTGCACATTGTAAAAATGTTTTACACTAATTATGCACATTGTATAAATATACTACAGTCAGTGCACATTGTAAAAATGTTTTACACTAATTGTACACATTGTGTAAATATACTATACTAATTGTGCACATTGTATAAATACACTACAGTAATTGTGCACATTGTATAAATACACTACAGTCATTGTGTACATGGTATAAATATTTTACACTTATTGTGTACATTGTGTAAATATACTATATTAATTGCGCACATTGTATAAATATACTACAGTCAGTGCACATTGTAAAAATGTTTTACACTAGTTGTGCACATTGTATAAATATACAACAGTAATTGTGCACATTGTATAAATACACTACTGTCATTGTACATTGTAAAAATGTTTTACACTAATTGCGCACATTGTATAAGTATACTACAGTCATTGTGCACATTGTATAAATATTTTACACTAATTGTGCACATTGTGTAAATATAATACAGTCAGTGCACATTGTAAAAATGTTTTACACTAATTGTACACATTGTATAAATATACTACAGTCAGTGCACATTGAAAAAATTTTTACACTGATTTTGCACATTGTATAAATATACAACAGTAATTGTGCACATTGTATAAATACACGATGGTAATTGTGCACATTGTATAAATACACTACAGCCATTGTGCACATTGTATAAATATTTTACACTAATTGTGCACATTGTGTAAATATACTATATTAATTGTGCACATTGTATAAATATACTACAGTCAGTGCACATTGTAAAAATGTTTTACACTAATTGTGCACATTGTATAAATATACTACAGTCATTGTGCACATTGTATAAATATACTACAGTCATTGTGCACATTCTATTAATAGTTTACACTAATTGTGCACATTGTGTAAATATACTATATTAATTGTGCATATTGTATAAATATACTACAGTCAGTGCACCTTGTAAACATGTTTACACTAATTGTGCACATTATATAAATATACTATATTAATTGTGCACATTGTATAAATAAACTACAGTCAGTGCACATTGTAAAAATGTTTTACACTAATTATGCACATTGTATAAATATACAACAGTAATTGTGCACATTGTATAAATACACTACAGTAATTGTGCACATTGTATAAATATTTTACATTAATTGTGCACATTGTATAAATATACTACAGTAATTGTGCACATTGTATAAATATTTTACATTAATTGTGCACATTGTATAAATGTACTACAGTCAGTGCACATTGTAAAAATGTTTACACTAATTATGCACATTGTATAAATATACTACAGTCAGTGCACATTGTAAAAATGTTTTACATTAGTTTTGCACATTGTATAAATATACAACAGTAATTGTGCACATTGTATAAATACACAACTGTCATTGTACATTGTAAAAATGTTTTACACTAATTGCGCACATTGTATAAATATACTACAGTCAGTGCACATTGTAAAAATGTTTTAAACTAATTGTGCACATTTTGTAAATATACTATATTAATTGTGCACATTGTATAAATATACTACAGTCAGTGCACATTGTAAAAATGTTTTACACTAATTGTGCACATTGTATAAATATACTACAGTCAGTGCACATTGTATAAATACACTACAGCCATTGTGCACATTGTATAAATATTTTACACTAATTGTGCACATTGTGTAAATATACTATATTAATTGTGCACATTGTATAAATATACTACAGTCAGTGCACATTGTAAAAATGTTTTACACTAATTGTGCACATTGTATAAATATACTACAGTCATTGTGCACATTGTATAAATATACTACAGTCATTGTGCACATTCTATTAATAGTTTACACTAATTGTGCACATTGTGTAAATATACTATATTAATTGTGCATATTGTATAAATATACTACAGTCAGTGCACCTTGTAAACATGTTTACACTAATTGTGCACATTATATAAATATACTATATTAATTGTGCACATTGTATAAATAAACTACAGTCAGTGCACATTGTAAAAATGTTTTACACTAATTATGCACATTGTATAAATATACAACAGTAATTGTGCACATTGTATAAATACACTACAGTAATTGTGCACATTGTATAAATATTTTACATTAATTGTGCACATTGTATAAATATACTACAGTAATTGTGCACATTGTATAAATATTTTACATTAATTGTGCACATTGTATAAATATACTACAGTCAGTGCACATTGTAAAAATGTTTTACACTAATTGTGCACATTTTTTAATTATACTATATTAATTGTGCACATTGTATAAATAAACTACGGTAATTGTGCACATTGTATAAATAAACTACAGTCATTGTGCACATTGTATAAATATTTTACACTAATTGTGCACATTGTGTAAATATACTATATTAATTGTGCACATTGTATAAATAAACTACAGTCAGTGCACATTGTAAAAATGTGTTAAACTAATTGTGCACATTTTGTAAATATACTATATTAATTGTGCACATTGTATAAATATACTATAGTCAGTGCACATTGTAAAAATGTTTTACACTAATTGTGCACATTGTATATATATACTACAGTCAGTGCACATTGTATAAATACACTACAGCCATTGTGCACATTGTATAAATATACTACAGTCAGTGCACATTGTAAAAATGTTTACACTAATTGCACACATTGTATAAATTTACAACAGTAATTGTGCACATTGTATAAATATTTTACACTAATTGTGCACATTGTGTAAATATACTATATTAATTGTGCACATTGTATAAATATTTTACACTAATTGTGCACATTGTGTAAATATACTATATTAATTGTGCACATTGTATAAATATACTACAGTCAGTGCACATTGTAAAAAATGTTTACACTAATTATGCACATTGTATAAATATACTACAGTCAGTGCACATTGTAAAAATGTTTTACATTAGTTGTGCACATTGTATAAATATACAACAGTAATTGTGCACATTGTATAAATACACAACTGTCATTGTACATTGTAAAAATGTTTTACACTAATTGCGCACATTGTATAAATATACTACAGTCAGTGCACATTGTAAAAATGTTTTAAACTAATTGTGCACATTTTGTAAATATACTATATTAATTGTGCACATTGTATAAATATACTACAGTCAGTGCACATTGTAAAAATGTTTTACACTAATTGTGCACATTGTATAAATATACTACAGTCAGTGCACATTGTATAAATACACTACAGCCATTGTGCACATTGTATAAATATTTTACACTAATTGTGCACATTGTGTAAATATACTATATTAAATTGTGCACATTGTATAAATATACTACAGTCAGTGCACATTGTAAAAATGTTTTACACTAATTGTGCACATTGTATAAATATACTACAGTCAGTGCACATTGTAAAAATGTTTTACACTAATTGTGCACATTGTATAAATATACAACAGTAATTGTGCACATTGTATAAATACACTACAGCCATTGTGCACATTGTATAAATATTTTACACTAATTGTGCACATTGTATAAATATACTACAGTCATTGTGCACATTGTATAAATATTTTACACTAATTGTGCACATTGTGTAAATATACTACAGTCAGTGCACATTGTAAAAATATTTTACACTAATTGTACACATTGTATAAATATACTACAGTCAGTGCACATTGTAAAAATGTTTTACATTAGTTGTGCACATTGTATAAATATACAACAGTAATTGTGCACATTGTATAAATACACAACTGTCATTGTACATTGTAAAAATGTTTTACACTAATTACGCACATTGTATAAATATACTACAGTCATTGTGCACATTGTATAAATATTTTACACTAATTGTGCACATTGTGTAAATATACTACAGTCAGTGCACATTGTAAAAATGTTTTACACTAATTGTGCACATTGTATAAATATACTACAGTCAGTGCACATTGTAAAAATGTTTTACACTCATTGTACATATTGTATAAATATACTACAGTCAGTGCACATTGAAAAAATGTTTTACACTAATTTTGCACATTGTATAAATATACTACAGTAATTATGCACATTGTATAAATATTTTACACTAATTGTGCACATTGTGTAAATAAACTATATTAATTGTGCACATTGTGTAAATATACTACAGTCAGTGCACATTGTAAAAATGTTTTACACTAATTGTGCACATTGTATAAATATACTACAGTCAGTGCACATTGTAAAAATGTTTTACACTAATTGCGCACATTGTATAAATATACAACAGTAATTGTGCACATTGTATAAATATTTTACACTAATTGTGCACATTGTGTAAATATACTATATTAATTGTGCACATTGTATAAATATACTACAGTCAGTGCACATTGTATAAATATACTACAGTAATTATGCACATTGTAAAAATGTTTTACACTAATTGTGCACATTGTATACATATACAACAGTAATTGTGCACATTGTATAAATATTTTACACTAATTGTGCACATTGTGTAAATATACTATATTAATTGTGCACATTGTATAAATATACTACAGTCAGTGCACATTGTAAAAATGTTTTACACTAATTATGCACATTGTATAAATATACTACAGTCAGTGCACATTGTAAAAATGTTTTACACTAATTGTACACATTGTGTAAATATACTATACTAATTGTGCACATTGTATAAATACACTACAGTAATTGTGCACATTGTATAAATACACTACAGTCATTGTGTACATGGTATAAATATTTTACACTTATTGTGTACATTGTGTAAATATACTATATTAATTGCGCACATTGTATAAATATACTACAGTCAGTGCACATTGTAAAAATGTTTTACACTAGTTGTGCACATTGTATAAATATACAACAGTAATTGTGCACATTGTATAAATACACTACTGTCATTGTACATTGTAAAAATGTTTTACACTAATTGCGCACATTGTATAAGTATACTACAGTCATTGTGCACATTGTATAAATATTTTACACTAATTGTGCACATTGTGTAAATATAATACAGTCAGTGCACATTGTAAAAATGTTTTACACTAATTGTACACATTGTATAAATATACTACAGTCAGTGCACATTGAAAAATTTTTACACTAATTTTGCACATTGTATAAATATACAACAGTAATTGTGCACATTGTATAAATACACGATGGTAATTGTGCACATTGTATAAATACACTACAGCCATTGTGCACATTGTATAAATATTTTACACTAATTGTGCACATTGTGTAAATATACTATATTAATTGTGCACATTGTATAAATATACTACAGTCAGTGCACATTGTAAAAATGTTTTACACTAATTGTGCACATTGTATAAATATACTACAGTCATTGTGCACATTGTATAAATATACTACAGTCATTGTGCACATTCTATTAATAGTTTACACTAATTGTGCACATTGTGTAAATATACTATATTAATTGTGCATATTGTATAAATATACTACAGTCAGTGCACCTTGTAAACATGTTTACACTAATTGTGCACATTATATAAATATACTATATTAATTGTGCACATTGTATAAATAAACTACAGTCAGTGCACATTGTAAAAATGTTTTACACTAATTATGCACATTGTATAAATATACAACAGTAATTGTGCACATTGTATAAATACACTACAGTAATTGTGCACATTGTATAAATATTTTACATTAATTGTGCACATTGTATAAATATACTACAGTAATTGTGCACATTGTATAAATATTTTACATTAATTGTGCACATTGTATAAATGTACTACAGTCAGTGCACATTGTAAAAATGTTTTACACTAATTGTGCACATTTTTTAATTATACTATATTAATTGTGCACATTGTATAAATAAACTACGGTAATTGTGCACATTGTATAAATAAACTACAGTCATTGTGCACATTGTATAAATATTTTACACTAATTGTGCACATTGTGTAAATATACTATATTAATTGTGCACATTGTATAAATAAACTACAGTCAGTGCACATTGTAAAAATGTGTTAAACTAATTGTGCACATTTTGTAAATATACTATATTAATTGTGCACATTGTATAAATATACTATAGTCAGTGCACATTGTAAAAATGTTTTACACTAATTGTGCACATTGTATATATATACTACAGTCAGTGCACATTGTATAAATACACTACAGCCATTGTGCACATTGTATAAATATTTTACACTAATTGTGCACATTGTGTAAATATACTATATTAATTGTGCACATTGTATAAATATACTACAGTCAGTGCACATTGTAAAAATGTTTACACTAATTGCGCACATTGTATAAATTTACAACAGTAATTGTGCACATTGTATAAATATTTTACACTAAATGTGCACATTGTGTAAATATACTATATTAATTGTGCACATTGTATAAATATTTTACACTAATTGTGCACATTGTGTAAATATACTATATTAATTGTGCACATTGTATAAATATACTACAGTCAGTGCACATTGTAAAAAATGTTTACACTAATTATGCACATTGTATAAATATACTACAGTCAGTGCACATTGTAAAAATGTTTTACATTAGTTGTGCACATTGTATAAATATACAACAGTAATTGTGCACATTGTATAAATACACAACTGTCATTGTACATTGTAAAAATGTTTTACACTAATTGCGCACATTGTATAAATAAACTACAGTCAGTGCACATTGTAAAAATGTTTTAAACTAATTGTGCACATTTTGTAAATATACTATATTAATTGTGCACATTGTATAAATATACTACAGTCAGTGAACATTGTAAAAATGTTTTACACTAATTGTGCACATTGTATAAATATACTACAGTCAGTGCACATTGTATAAATACACTACAGCCATTGTGCACATTGTATAAATATTTTACACTAATTGTGCACATTGTGTAAATATACTATATTAATTGTGCACATTGTATAAATATACTACAGTCAGTGCACATTGTAAAAATGTTTTACACTAATTGTGCACATTGTATAAATATACTACAGTCAGTGCACATTGTAAAAATGTTTTACACTAATTGTGCACATTGTATAAATATACAACAGTAATTGTGCACATTGTATAAATACACTACAGCCATTGTGCACATTGTATAAATATTTTACACTAATTGTGCACATTGTATAAATATACTACAGTCATTGTGCACATTGTATAAATATTTTACACTAATTGTGCACATTGTGTAAATATACTACAGTCAGTGCACATTGTAAAAATATTTTACACTAATTGTACACATTGTATAAATATACTACAGTCAGTGCACATTGTAAAAATGTTTTACATTAGTTGTGCACATTGTATAAATATACAACAGTAATTGTGCACATTGTATAAATACACAACTGTCATTGTACATTGTAAAAATGTTTTACACTAATTACGCACATTGTATAAATATACTACAGTCATTGTGCACATTGTATAAATATTTTACACTAATTGTGCACATTGTGTAAATATACTACAGTCAGTGCACATTGTAAAAATGTTTTACACTAATTGTGCACATTGTATAAATATACTACAGTCAGTGCACATTGTAAAAATGTTTTACACTCATTGTACATATTGTATAAATATACTACAGTCAGTGCACATTGAAAAAATGTTTTACACTAATTTTGCACATTGTATAAATATACTACAGTAATTATGCACATTGTATAAATATTTTACACTAATTGTGCACATTGTGTAAATAAACTATATTAATTGTGCACATTGTATAAATATACTACAGTCAGTGCACATTGTAAAAATGTTTTACACTAATTGTGCACATTGTATAAATATACTACAGTCAGTGCACATTGTAAAATTGTTTTACACTAATTGTGCACATTGTATAAATATACTACAGTCATTGTGCACATTGTATAAATATACTACAGTAATTGTGCACATTGTATAAATATTTTACACTAATTGTGCACATTGTGTATATATACTATATTAATTGTGCACATTGCATAAATATACTACAGTAATTGTGCACATTGTATAAATACACTACAGTCATTGTGCACATGGTATAAATATTTTACACTTATTGTGTACATTGTGTAAATATACTATATTAATTGCGCACATTGTATAAATATACTACATTCAGTGCACATTGTAAAAATGATTTACACTAGTTGTGCACATTGTATAAATATACAACAGTAATTGTGCACATTGTATAAATACACTACTGTCATTGTACATTGTAAAAATGTTTTACACTAATTGCGCACATTGTATAAATATACTACAGTCATTGTGCACATTGTATAAATATTTTACACTAATTGTACACATTGTATAAAAATACTACAGTCAGTGCACATTGAAAAAATGTTTTACACTAATTTTGCACATTGTATAAATATACAACAGTAATTGTGCACATTGTATAAATACACAATGGTAATTGTGCACATTGTATAAATATACTACAGTAATTATGCACATTGTATAAATATTTTACACTAATTGTGCACATTGTGTAAATAAACTATATTAATTTTGCACATTGTATAAATATACTACAGTCAGTGCACCTTGTAAACATGTTTACACTAATTGTGCACATTGTATAAATATACTATATTAATTGTGCACATTGTATAAATAAACTACAGTCAGTGCACATTGTAAAAATGTTTTACACTAATTGTGCACATTGTATAAATATACAACAGTAATTGTGCACATTGTATAAATACACTACAGTAATTGTGCACATTGTATAAATATTTTACATTAATTGTGCACATTGTATAAATATACTACAGTAATTGTGCACATTGTATAAATATTTTACATTAATTGTGCACATTGTATAAATATACTACAGTCAGTGCACATTGTAAAAATGTTTTACACTAATTGCGCACATTGTATAAATATACAACAGTAATTGTGCACATTGTATAAATATTTTACACTAATTGTGCACATTGTGTAAATATACTATATTAATTGTGCACATTGTATAAATATACTACAGTCAGTGCACATTGTATAAATATACTACAGTAATTATGCACATTGTAAAAATGTTTTACACTAATTGTGCACATTGTATACATATACAACAGTAATTGTGCACATTGTATAAATATTTTACACTAATTGTGCACATTGTGTAAATATACTATATTAATTGTGCACATTGTATAAATATACTACAGTCAGTGCACATTGTAAAAATGTTTTACACTAATTATGCACATTGTATAAATATACTACAGTCAGTGCACATTGTAAAAATGTTTTACACTAATTGTACACATTGTGTAAATATACTATACTAATTGTGCACATTGTATAAATACACTACAGTAATTGTGCACATTGTATAAATACACTACAGTCATTGTGTACATGGTATAAATATTTTACACTTATTGTGTACATTGTGTAAATATACTATATTAATTGCGCACATTGTATAAATATACTACAGTCAGTGCACATTGTAAAAATGTTTTACACTAGTTGTGCACATTGTATAAATATACAACAGTAATTGTGCACATTGTATAAATACACTACTGTCATTGTACATTGTAAAAATGTTTTACACTAATTGCGCACATTGTATAAGTATACTACAGTCATTGTGCACATTGTATAAATATTTTACACTAATTGTGCACATTGTGTAAATATAATACAGTCAGTGCACATTGTAAAAATGTTTTACACTAATTGTACACATTGTATAAATATACTACAGTCAGTGCACATTGAAAAAATTTTTACACTAATTTTGCACATTGTATAAATATACAACAGTAATTGTGCACATTGTATAAATACACGATGGTAATTGTGCACATTGTATAAATACACTACAGCCATTGTGCACATTGTATAAATATTTTACACTAATTGTGCACATTGTGTAAATATACTATATTAATTGTGCACATTGTATAAATATACTACAGTCAGTGCACATTGTAAAAATGTTTTACACTAATTGTGCACATTGTATAAATATACTACAGTCATTGTGCACATTGTATAAATATACTACAGTCATTGTGCACATTCTATTAATAGTTTACACTAATTGTGCACATTGTGTAAATATACTATATTAATTGTGCATATTGTATAAATATACTACAGTCAGTGCACCTTGTAAACATGTTTACACTAATTGTGCACATTATATAAATATACTATATTAATTGTGCACATTGTATAAATAAACTACAGTCAGTGCACATTGTAAAAATGTTTTACACTAATTATGCACATTGTATAAATATACAACAGTAATTGTGC
>NW_026609073.1:0-42071 GCF_029499605.1 Hyla sarda | reverse complement strand
TGTGCATGGAAAATTGTCTGGCAGCCTCCCTGACAGCAAGCAGTGATAGTGCCCATGAAGGGGACCTTGTTGGGCCCGCCCCTTTCACGGTTATCGCTTCTCGGCCTTTTGGCTAAGATCAAGTGTAGTATCTGTTCTTATCAGTTTAATATCTGATACGTCCCCTATCTGGGGACCATATATTAAATGGATTTTTGAGAACGGGGGCCGATTTCGAAGCTTGCTTCCGTCGCCCTATGCATTGACCCGATATGGCAGTATCTTCGGGTACAGTGCACCACCCCCTTACAGGGTTAAAAAGAAAGATTCCTACTTTCATTGCTACCTGCTTGCTGGCTAGCCAGCTAGCCAGCCCTGTGGGCCTTGCTGCTGCTGCAGCCAAAAAACAAAAGGTGGTGCTGCTGCTGCTTCTGCTGCTTCTGCTTCTGCTTGTGTCTGGCCCCTGTTGGAGCGTCCAGGCACAGGACTTCTGCTGCTGCTGACTAAATGGCCTCCTTAATTGGATCATTTGAGTAGCCAGCACACCTGTGCAGGTAGGGCATGACATGATAGGCAGCTGCCTTGATAGCGGGTGGGTGCTGAATGTTCCTAATTGACAAAATAAGATTAATGCTTATGAAGAAATATAAAATCTCATCCCTTCCCCAATATCGCGCCACACCCCTACCCCTTAATTCCCTGGTTGAACGTGATGGACATATGTCTTTTTTCGACCGTACTAACTATGTAACTATGTAACATAACATGGGGGGGGGGGGTCTCCTGGCTGTTCACACAGGTGTGTCATTGCTGTACATTGACCATGCATTGCTTCTGTGGTATTGCAAAGGCAAAGACAAATGCTTCCAGCCATCCATTGCACTAATGGATTGGTCATCAGCTGGCTGTCTATGTCCCGCATCAATATAGACCAAAGTACAGAGGGTTAGGCTATGCTATTGTGCACCTACCTGATGCATCAGAAGGTGCGAGGCCCTTGCTAAATTCTGTGCACAGACTTTGAGATCTATACTTTAGACTGTATCTAAACCTGCTCCAACATGGACTGACATTCTGGCCTACTTTCAGCCGATGCGACTTGTCTGTCGCTGAACAGTCGCTTTTTATGTATTCAGCACCTATGTATAATGTTGTAAAAATGCTCTAGAAGCTAAAGTCGCAGAAATGTCACACATATTTGGCCTGCAACTTTCTGTGCGACAAATTCAGACAGGAAAAATCAGTATAAATCCTTAGAAAATTATCCCCCAGTGTCTCCATCTGCTGGCGGTATTGAATAAGCATTGCTGCACTGATGGGGTATGCATTAGACAAAAAAAAAGAAGAAAAAGAAGAATAATACGCCCAGAAAAGAGGCGAAAAGGAGAAAAACGTAAAAAAACGTGAAAAAAAAGTAAGAGGAAGAGAAGGGAAAAAAAGGTGGAAATGGGTTTAAAAGTGACGGCGGAGAAATATATATATATATATATATATATATATATATATATATATATATACGCGCACACACACACATATATATAAACGTATTCTCCGTTGAGATATTGCAGCCGCTGCTGTGTCCAGGCCCAGGAGCCTTAGCACTGTGCTGTGATGTCACTCAATACCACTGACATCACTAGGTGTAAACAACATCTCTCCTTTGCTGTGTATGTGACTATGGAGCTGTTTGGTGATGTCGTCTATTATGGCCTTCATAGAAGCAACAGGAGATTGTTGCATCCATCTAGAACCCTCAGAACTACAGTGCTATGATGTCACTCACTTCCACAGGCCTTGCAGAGTGTAAACAACAACAACCCAGCTTTGTTGTGTATGTAACCATAGGGATTTGTGATGTCACCTAGAACCTTCACAGCAGCGACAGCTTTATGAGGAGCATCAGCACTGCTCTGCCTGAGCAGAACCATCACCGCCATAGGTTGTCAAATAACCCGGATTTAACCCACACAGGTAAGTCCAATGGGGTGCAGGCATGTCCTCTATGCTTACAGCTTCCCGTGGGTGTTGGTTTGATACCGTTTGGGGACAGCCAAGGAGGCATCTGCAGGCAACAAAGGTAGGTGTGTGCTTGTGTGTGTGTTTCCTATGCAGATCCTAAGCCCAGTGTCACATGCAAGTAGGAGGAGTAAGAAGGGTTCCTGGCAAATCCGGGTTATGGATTGCATTTAAAAAGGCCCCGTGGGAGTGCAATGGGCCCCTGTCTTGCTGCTTAGCAATAATGGTATGGGTTTAGGTTCTGCTGTGTGTACTGGTGGTTGACTGCCCCCCAGCCCAGAGTGTGCATGGAAAATTGTCTGGCAGCCTCCCTGACAGCAAGCAGTGATAGTGCCCATGAAGGGGACCTTGTTGGGCCCGCCCCTTTCACGGTTATCGCTTCTCGGCCTTTTGGCTAAGATCAAGTGTAGTATCTGTTCTTATCAGTTTAATATCTGATACGTCCCCTATCTGGGGACCATATATTAAATGGATTTTTGAGAACGGGGGCCGATTTCGAAGCTTGCTTCCGTCGCCCTATGCATTGACCCGATATGGCAGTATCTTCGGGTACAGTGCACCACCCCCTTACAGGGTTAAAAAGAAAGATTCCTACTTTCATTGCTACCTGCTTGCTGGCTAGCCAGCTAGCCAGCCCTGTGGGCCTTGCTGCTGCTGCAGCCAAAAAACAAAAGGTGGTGCTGCTGCTGCTTCTGCTGCTTCTGCTTCTGCTTGTGTCTGGCCCCTGTTGGAGCGTCCAGGCACAGGACTTCTGCTGCTGCTGACTAAATGGCCTCCTTAATTGGATCATTTGAGTAGCCAGCACACCTGTGCAGGTAGGGCATGACATGATAGGCAGCTGCCTTGATAGCGGGTGGGTGCTGAATGTTCCTAATTGACAAAATAAGATTAATGCTTATGAAGAAATATAAAATCTCATCCCTTCCCCAATATCGCGCCACACCCCTACCCCTTAATTCCCTGGTTGAACGTGATGGACATATGTCTTTTTTCGACCGTACTAACTATGTAACTATGTAACATAACATGGGGGGGGGGGGGTCTCCTGGCTGTTCACACAGGTGTGTCATTGCTGTACATTGACCATGCATTGCTTCTGTGGTATTGCAAAGGCAAAGACAAATGCTTCCAGCCATCCATTGCACTAATGGATTGGTCATCAGCTGGCTGTCTATGTCCCGCATCAATATAGACCAAAGTACAGAGGGTTAGGCTATGCTATTGTGCACCTACCTGATGCATCAGAAGGTGCGAGGCCCTTGCTAAATTCTGTGCACAGACTTTGAGATCTATACTTTAGACTGTATCTAAACCTGCTCCAACATGGACTGACATTCTGGCCTACTTTCAGCCGATGCGACTTGTCTGTCGCTGAACAGTCGCTTTTTATGTATTCAGCACCTATGTATAATGTTGTAAAAATGCTCTAGAAGCTAAAGTCGCAGAAATGTCACACATATTTGGCCTGCAACTTTCTGTGCGACAAATTCAGACAGGAAAAATCAGTATAAATCCTTAGAAAATTATCCCCCAGTGTCTCCATCTGCTGGCGGTATTGAATAAGCATTGCTGCACTGATGGGGTATGCATTAGACGAAAAAAAAGAAGAAAAAGAAGAATAATACGCCCAGAAAAGAGGCGAAAAGGAGAAAAACGTAAAAAAACGTGAAAAAAAAGTAAGAGGAAGAGAAGGGAAAAAAAGGTGGAAATGGGTTTAAAAGTGATTTCGGCGGAGAAATATATATATATATATATATATATATATATATATATATATATATATATATATATACGCGCACACACACACATATATATAAACGTATTCTCCGTTGAGATATTGCAGCCGCTGCTGTGTCCAGGCCCAGGAGCCTTAGCACTGTGCTGTGATGTCACTCAATACCACTGACATCACTAGGTGTAAACAACATCTCTCCTTTGCTGTGTATGTGACTATGGAGCTGTTTGGTGATGTCGTCTATTATGGCCTTCATAGAAGCAACAGGAGATTGTTGCATCCATCTAGAACCCTCAGAACTACAGTGCTATGATGTCACTCACTTCCACAGGCCTTGCAGAGTGTAAACAACAACAACCCAGCTTTGTTGTGTATGTAACCATAGGGATTTGTGATGTCACCTAGAACCTTCACAGCAGCGACAGCTTTATGAGGAGCATCAGCACTGCTCTGCCTGAGCAGAACCATCACCGCCATAGGTTGTCAAATAACCCGGATTTAACCCACACAGGTAAGTCCAATGGGGTGCAGGCATGTCCTCTATGCTTACAGCTTCCCGTGGGTGTTGGTTTGATACCGTTTGGGGACAGCCAAGGAGGCATCTGCAGGCAACAAAGGTAGGTGTGTGCTTGTGTGTGTGTTTCCTATGCAGATCCTAAGCCCAGTGTCACATGCAAGTAGGAGGAGTAAGAAGGGTTCCTGGCAAATCCGGGTTATGGATTGCATTTAAAAAGGCCCCGTGGGAGTGCAATGGGCCCCTGTCTTGCTGCTTAGCAATAATGGTATGGGTTTAGGTTCTGCTGTGTGTACTGGTGGTTGACTGCCCCCCAGCCCAGAGTGTGCATGGAAAATTGTCTGGCAGCCTCCCTGACAGCAAGCAGTGATAGTGCCCATGAAGGGGACCTTGTTGGGCCCGCCCCTTTCACGGTTATCGCTTCTCGGCCTTTTGGCTAAGATCAAGTGTAGTATCTGTTCTTATCAGTTTAATATCTGATACGTCCCCTATCTGGGGACCATATATTAAATGGATTTTTGAGAACGGGGGCCGATTTCGAAGCTTGCTTCCGTCGCCCTATGCATTGACCCGATATGGCAGTATCTTCGGGTACAGTGCACCACCCCCTTACAGGGTTAAAAAGAAAGATTCCTACTTTCATTGCTACCTGCTTGCTGCGCTAGCCAGCTAGCCAGCCCTGTGGGCCTTGCTGCTGCTGCAGCCAAAAAACAAAAGGTGGTGCTGCTGCTGCTTCTGCTGCTTCTGCTTCTGCTTGTGTCTGGCCCCTGTTGGAGCGTCCAGGCACAGGACTTCTGCTGCTGCTGACTAAATGGCCTCCTTAATTGGATCATTTGAGTAGCCAGCACACCTGTGCAGGTAGGGCATGACATGATAGGCAGCTGCCTTGATAGCGGGTGGGTGCTGAATGTTCCTAATTGACAAAATAAGATTAATGCTTATGAAGAAATATAAAATCTCATCCCTTCCCCAATATCGCGCCACACCCCTACCCCTTAATTCCCTGGTTGAACGTGATGGACATATGTCTTTTTTCGACCGTACTAACTATGTAACTATGTAACATAACATGGGGGGGGGGGGTCTCCTGGCTGTTCACACAGGTGTGTCATTGCTGTACATTGACCATGCATTGCTTCTGTGGTATTGCAAAGGCAAAGACAAATGCTTCCAGCCATCCATTGCACTAATGGATTGGTCATCAGCTGGCTGTCTATGTCCCGCATCAATATAGACCAAAGTACAGAGGGTTAGGCTATGCTATTGTGCACCTACCTGATGCATCAGAAGGTGCGAGGCCCTTGCTAAATTCTGTGCACAGACTTTGAGATCTATACTTTAGACTGTATCTAAACCTGCTCCAACATGGACTGACATTCTGGCCTACTTTCAGCCGATGCGACTTGTCTGTCGCTGAACAGTCGCTTTTTATGTATTCAGCACCTATGTATAATGTTGTAAAAATGCTCTAGAAGCTAAAGTCGCAGAAATGTCACACATATTTGGCCTGCAACTTTCTGTGCGACAAATTCAGACAGGAAAAATCAGTATAAATCCTTAGAAAATTATCCCCCAGTGTCTCCATCTGCTGGCGGTATTGAATAAGCATTGCTGCACTGATGGGGTATGCATTAGACGAAAAAAAAGAAGAAAAAGAAGAATAATACGCCCAGAAAAGAGGCGAAAAGGAGAAAAACGTAAAAAAACGTGAAAAAAAAGTAAGAGGAAGAGAAGGGAAAAAAAGGTGGAAATGGGTTTAAAAGTGATTTCGGCGGAGAAATATATATATATATATATATATATATATATATATATATATATATACGCGCACACACACACATATATATAAACGTATTCTCCGTTGAGATATTGCAGCCGCTGCTGTGTCCAGGCCCAGGAGCCTTAGCACTGTGCTGTGATGTCACTCAATACCACTGACATCACTAGGTGTAAACAACATCTCTCCTTTGCTGTGTATGTGACTATGGAGCTGTTTGGTGATGTCGTCTATTATGGCCTTCATAGAAGCAACAGGAGATTGTTGCATCCATCTAGAACCCTCAGAACTACAGTGCTATGATGTCACTCACTTCCACAGGCCTTGCAGAGTGTAAACAACAACAACCCAGCTTTGTTGTGTATGTAACCATAGGGATTTGTGATGTCACCTAGAACCTTCACAGCAGCGACAGCTTTATGAGGAGCATCAGCACTGCTCTGCCTGAGCAGAACCATCACCGCCATAGGTTGTCAAATAACCCGGATTTAACCCACACAGGTAAGTCCAATGGGGTGCAGGCATGTCCTCTATGCTTACAGCTTCCCGTGGGTGTTGGTTTGATACCGTTTGGGGACAGCCAAGGAGGCATCTGCAGGCAACAAAGGTAGGTGTGTGCTTGTGTGTGTGTTTCCTATGCAGATCCTAAGCCCAGTGTCACATGCAAGTAGGAGGAGTAAGAAGGGTTCCTGGCAAATCCGGGTTATGGATTGCATTTAAAAAGGCCCCGTGGGAGTGCAATGGGCCCCTGTCTTGCTGCTTAGCAATAATGGTATGGGTTTAGGTTCTGCTGTGTGTACTGGTGGTTGACTGCCCCCCAGCCCAGAGTGTGCATGGAAAATTGTCTGGCAGCCTCCCTGACAGCAAGCAGTGATAGTGCCCATGAAGGGGACCTTGTTGGGCCCGCCCCTTTCACGGTTATCGCTTCTCGGCCTTTTGGCTAAGATCAAGTGTAGTATCTGTTCTTATCAGTTTAATATCTGATACGTCCCCTATCTGGGGACCATATATTAAATGGATTTTTGAGAACGGGGGCCGATTTCGAAGCTTGCTTCCGTCGCCCTATGCATTGACCCGATATGGCAGTATCTTCGGGTACAGTGCACCACCCCCTTACAGGGTTAAAAAGAAAGATTCCTACTTTCATTGCTACCTGCTTGCTGGCTAGCCAGCTAGCCAGCCCTGTGGGCCTTGCTGCTGCTGCAGCCAAAAAACAAAAGGTGGTGCTGCTGCTGCTTCTGCTGCTTCTGCTTCTGCTTGTGTCTGGCCCCTGTTGGAGCGTCCAGGCACAGGACTTCTGCTGCTGCTGACTAAATGGCCTCCTTAATTGGATCATTTGAGTAGCCAGCACACCTGTGCAGGTAGGGCATGACATGATAGGCAGCTGCCTTGATAGCGGGTGGGTGCTGAATGTTCCTAATTGACAAAATAAGATTAATGCTTATGAAGAAATATAAAATCTCATCCCTTCCCCAATATCGCGCCACACCCCTACCCCTTAATTCCCTGGTTGAACGTGATGGACATATGTCTTTTTTCGACCGTACTAACTATGTAACTATGTAACATAACATGGGGGGGGGGGGTCTCCTGGCTGTTCACACAGGTGTGTCATTGCTGTACATTGACCATGCATTGCTTCTGTGGTATTGCAAAGGCAAAGACAAATGCTTCCAGCCATCCATTGCACTAATGGATTGGTCATCAGCTGGCTGTCTATGTCCCGCATCAATATAGACCAAAGTACAGAGGGTTAGGCTATGCTATTGTGCACCTACCTGATGCATCAGAAGGTGCGAGGCCCTTGCTAAATTCTGTGCACAGACTTTGAGATCTATACTTTAGACTGTATCTAAACCTGCTCCAACATGGACTGACATTCTGGCCTACTTTCAGCCGATGCGACTTGTCTGTCGCTGAACAGTCGCTTTTTATGTATTCAGCACCTATGTATAATGTTGTAAAAATGCTCTAGAAGCTAAAGTCGCAGAAATGTCACACATATTTGGCCTGCAACTTTCTGTGCGACAAATTCAGACAGGAAAAATCAGTATAAATCCTTAGAAAATTATCCCCCAGTGTCTCCATCTGCTGGCGGTATTGAATAAGCATTGCTGCACTGATGGGGTATGCATTAGACGAAAAAAAAGAAGAAAAAGAAGAATAATACGCCCAGAAAAGAGGCGAAAAGGAGAAAAACGTAAAAAAACGTGAAAAAAAAGTAAGAGGAAGAGAAGGGAAAAAAAGGTGGAAATGGGTTTAAAAGTGATTTCGGCGGAGAAATATATATATATATATATATATATATATATATATATATATATATACGCGCACACACACACATATATATAAACGTATTCTCCGTTGAGATATTGCAGCCGCTGCTGTGTCCAGGCCCAGGAGCCTTAGCACTGTGCTGTGATGTCACTCAATACCACTGACATCACTAGGTGTAAACAACATCTCTCCTTTGCTGTGTATGTGACTATGGAGCTGTTTGGTGATGTCGTCTATTATGGCCTTCATAGAAGCAACAGGAGATTGTTGCATCCATCTAGAACCCTCAGAACTACAGTGCTATGATGTCACTCACTTCCACAGGCCTTGCAGAGTGTAAACAACAACAACCCAGCTTTGTTGTGTATGTAACCATAGGGATTTGTGATGTCACCTAGAACCTTCACAGCAGCGACAGCTTTATGAGGAGCATCAGCACTGCTCTGCCTGAGCAGAACCATCACCGCCATAGGTTGTCAAATAACCCGGATTTAACCCACACAGGTAAGTCCAATGGGGTGCAGGCATGTCCTCTATGCTTACAGCTTCCCGTGGGTGTTGGTTTGATACCGTTTGGGGACAGCCAAGGAGGCATCTGCAGGCAACAAAGGTAGGTGTGTGCTTGTGTGTGTGTTTCCTATGCAGATCCTAAGCCCAGTGTCACATGCAAGTAGGAGGAGTAAGAAGGGTTCCTGGCAAATCCGGGTTATGGATTGCATTTAAAAAGGCCCCGTGGGAGTGCAATGGGCCCCTGTCTTGCTGCTTAGCAATAATGGTATGGGTTTAGGTTCTGCTGTGTGTACTGGTGGTTGACTGCCCCCCAGCCCAGAGTGTGCATGGAAAATTGTCTGGCAGCCTCCCTGACAGCAAGCAGTGATAGTGCCCATGAAGGGGACCTTGTTGGGCCCGCCCCTTTCACGGTTATCGCTTCTCGGCCTTTTGGCTAAGATCAAGTGTAGTATCTGTTCTTATCAGTTTAATATCTGATACGTCCCCTATCTGGGGACCATATATTAAATGGATTTTTGAGAACGGGGGCCGATTTCGAAGCTTGCTTCCGTCGCCCTATGCATTGACCCGATATGGCAGTATCTTCGGGTACAGTGCACCACCCCCTTACAGGGTTAAAAAGAAAGATTCCTACTTTCATTGCTACCTGCTTGCTGGCTAGCCAGCTAGCCAGCCCTGTGGGCCTTGCTGCTGCTGCAGCCAAAAAACAAAAGGTGGTGCTGCTGCTGCTTCTGCTGCTTCTGCTTCTGCTTGTGTCTGGCCCCTGTTGGAGCGTCCAGGCACAGGACTTCTGCTGCTGCTGACTAAATGGCCTCCTTAATTGGATCATTTGAGTAGCCAGCACACCTGTGCAGGTAGGGCATGACATGATAGGCAGCTGCCTTGATAGCGGGTGGGTGCTGATGTTCCTAATTGACAAAATAAGATTAATGCTTATGAAGAAATATAAAATCTCATCCCTTCCCCAATATCGCGCCACACCCCTACCCCTTAATTCCCCTGGTTGAACGTGATGGACATATGTCTTTTTTCGACCGTACTAACTATGTAACTATGTAACATAACATGGGGGGGGGGGGTCTCCTGGCTGTTCACACAGGTGTGTCATTGCTGTACATTGACCATGCATTGCTTCTGTTGGTATTGCAAAGGCAAAGACAAATGCTTCCAGCCATCCATTGCACTAATGGATTGGTCATCAGCTGGCTGTCTATGTCCCGCATCAATATAGACCAAAGTACAGAGGGTTAGGCTATGCTATTGTGCACCTACCTGATGCATCAGAAGGTGCGAGGCCCTTGCTAAATTCTGTGCACAGACTTTGAGATCTATACTTTAGACTGTATCTAAACCTGCTCCAACATGGACTGACATTCTGGCCTACTTTCAGCCGATGCGACTTGTCTGTCGCTGAACAGTCGCTTTTTATGTATTCAAGCACCTATGTATAATGTTGTAAAAATGCTCTAGAAGCTAAAGTCGCAGAAATGTCACACATATTTGGCCTGCAACTTTCTGTGCGACAAATTCAGACAGGAAAAATCAGTATAAATCCTTAGAAAATTATCCCCCAGTGTCTCCATCTGCTGGCGGTATTGAATAAGCATTGCTGCACTGATGGGGTATGCATTAGACGAAAAAAAAGAAGAAAAAGAAGAATAATACGCCCAGAAAAGAGGCGAAAAGGAGAAAAACGTAAAAAAACGTGAAAAAAAGTAAGAGGAAGAGAAGGGAAAAAAAGGTGGAAATGGGTTTAAAAGTGATTTCGGCGGAGAAATATATATATATATATATATATATATATATATATATATATATATATACGCGCACACACACACATATATATAAACGTATTCTCCGTTGAGATATTGCAGCCGCTGCTGTGTCCAGGCCCAGGAGCCTTAGCACTGTGCTGTGATGTCACTCAATACCACTGACATCACTAGGTGTAAACAACATCTCTCCTTTGCTGTGTATGTGACTATGGAGCTGTTTGGTGATGTCGTCTATTATGGCCTTCATAGAAGCAACAGGAGATTGTTGCATCCATCTAGAACCCTCAGAACTACAGTGCTATGATGTCACTCACTTCCACAGGCCTTGCAGAGTGTAAACAACAACAACCCAGCTTTGTTGTGTATGTAACCATAGGGATTTGTGATGTCACCTAGAACCTTCACAGCAGCGACAGCTTTATGAGGAGCATCAGCACTGCTCTGCCTGAGCAGAACCATCACCGCCATAGGTTGTCAAATAACCCGGATTTAACCCACACAGGTAAGTCCAATGGGGTGCAGGCATGTCCTCTATGCTTACAGCTTCCCGTGGGTGTTGGTTTGATACCGTTTGGGGACAGCCAAGGAGGCATCTGCAGGCAACAAAGGTAGGTGTGTGCTTGTGTGTGTGTTTCCTATGCAGATCCTAAGCCCAGTGTCACATGCAAGTAGGAGGAGTAAGAAGGGTTCCTGCAAATCCGGGTTATGGATTGCATTTAAAAAGGCCCCGTGGGAGTGCAATGGGCCCCTGTCTTGCTGCTTAGCAATAATGGTATGGGTTTAGGTTCTGCTGTGTGTACTGGTGGTTGACTGCCCCCCCAGCCCAGAGTGTGCATGGAAAATTGTCTGGCAGCCTCCCTGACAGCAAGCAGTGATAGTGCCCATGAAGGGGACCTTGTTGGGCCCGCCCCTTTCACGGTTATCGCTTCTCGGCCTTTTGGCTAAGATCAAGTGTAGTATCTGTTCTTATCAGTTTAATATCTGATACGTCCCCTATCTGGGGACCATATATTAAATGGATTTTTGAGAACGGGGGCCGATTTCGAAGCTTGCTTCCGTCGCCCTATGCATTGACCCGATATGGCAGTATCTTCGGGTACAGTGCACCACCCCCCTTACAGGGTTAAAAAGAAAGATTCCTACTTTCATTGCTACCTGCTTGCTGGCTAGCCAGCTAGCCAGCCCTGTGGGCCTTGCTGCTGCTGCAGCCAAAAAACAAAAGGTGGTGCTGCTGCTGCTTCTGCTGCTTCTGCTTCTGCTTGTGTCTGGCCCCTGTTGGAGCGTCCAGGCACAGGACTTCTGCTGCTGCTGACTAAATGGCCTCCTTAATTGGATCATTTGAGTAGCCAGCACACCTGTGCAGGTAGGGCATGACATGATAGGCAGCTGCCTTGATAGCGGGTGGGTGCTGAATGTTCCTAATTGACAAAATAAGATTAATGCTTATGAAGAAATATAAAATCTCATCCCTTCCCCCAATATCGCGCCACACCCCTACCCCTTAATTCCCTGGTTGAACGTGATGGACATATGTCTTTTTTCGACCGTACTAACTATGTAACTATGTAACATAACATGGGGGGGGGGGGTCTCCTGGCTGTTCACACAGGTGTGTCATTGCTGTACATTGACCATGCATTGCTTCTGTGGTATTGCAAAGGCAAAGACAAATGCTTCCAGCCATCCATTGCACTAATGGATTGGTCATCAGCTGGCTGTCTATGTCCCGCATCAATATAGACCAAAGTACAGAGGGTTAGGCTATGCTATTGTGCACCTACCTGATGCATCAGAAGGTGCGAGGCCCTTGCTAAATTCTGTGCACAGACTTTGAGATCTATACTTTAGACTGTATCTAAACCTGCTCCAACATGGACTGACATTCTGGCCTACTTTCAGCCGATGCGACTTGTCTGTCGCTGAACAGTCGCTTTTTATGTATTCAGCACCTATGTATAATGTTGTAAAAATGCTCTAGAAGCTAAAGTCGCAGAAATGTCACACATATTTGCCTGCAACTTTCTGTGCGACAAATTCAGACAGGAAAAATCAGTATAAATCCTTAGAAAATTATCCCCCAGTGTCTCCATCTGCTGGCGGTATTGAATAAGCATTGCTGCACTGATGGGGTATGCATTAGACGAAAAAAAAGAAGAAAAAGAAGAATAATACGCCCAGAAAAGAGGCGAAAAGGAGAAAAACGTAAAAAAACGTGAAAAAAAAGTAAGAGGAAGAGAAGGGAAAAAAAGGTGGAAATGGGTTTAAAAGTGATTTCGGCGGAGAAATATATATATATATATATATATATATATATATATATATATATATATATATATATATACGCGCACACACACACATATATATAAACGTATTCTCCGTTGAGATATTGCAGCCGCTGCTGTGTCCAGGCCCAGGAGCCTTAGCACTGTGCTGTGATGTCACTCAATACCACTGACATCACTAGGTGTAAACAACATCTCTCCTTTGCTGTGTATGTGACTATGGAGCTGTTTGGTGATGTCGTCTATTATGGCCTTCATAGAAGCAACAGGAGATTGTTGCATCCATCTAGAACCCTCAGAACTACAGTGCTATGATGTCACTCACTTCCACAGGCCTTGCAGAGTGTAAACAACAACAACCCAGCTTTGTTGTGTATGTAACCATAGGGATTTGTGATGTCCACCTAGAACCTTCACAGCAGCGACAGCTTTATGAGGAGCATCAGCACTGCTCTGCCTGAGCAGAACCATCACCGCCATAGGTTGTCAAATAACCCGGATTTAACCCACACAGGTAAGTCCAATGGGGTGCAGGCATGTCCTCTATGCTTACAGCTTCCCGTGGGTGTTGGTTTGATACCGTTTGGGGACAGCCAAGGAGGCATCTGCAGGCAACAAAGGTAGGTGTGTGCTTGTGTGTGTGTTTCCTATGCAGATCCTAAGCCCAGTGTCACATGCAAGTAGGAGGAGTAAGAAGGGTTCCTGGCAAATCCGGGTTATGGATTGCATTTAAAAAGGGCCCCGTGGGAGTGCAATGGGCCCCTGTCTTGCTGCTTAGCAATAATGGTATGGGTTTAGGTTCTGCTGTGTGTACTGGTGGTTGACTGCCCCCAGCCCAGAGTGTGCATGGAAAATTGTCTGGCAGCCTCCCTGACAGCAAGCAGTGATAGTGCCCATGAAGGGGACCTTGTTGGCCCGCCCCCTTTCACGGTTATCGCTTCTCGGCCTTTTGGCTAAGATCAAGTGTAGTATCTGTTCTTATCAGTTTAATATCTGATACGTCCCCTATCTGGGGACCATATATTAAATGGATTTTTGAGAACGGGGGGCCGATTTCGAAGCTTGCTTCCGTCGCCCTATGCATTGACCCGATATGGCAGTATCTTCGGGTACAGTGCACCACCCCCCTTACAGGGTTAAAAAGAAAGATTCCTACTTTCATTGCTACCTGCTTGCTGGCTAGCCAGCTAGCCAGCCCTGTGGGCCTTGCTGCTGCTGCAGCCAAAAAACAAAAGGTGGTGCTGCTGCTGCTTCTGCTGCTTCTGCTTCTGCTTGTGTCTGGCCCCTGTTGGAGCGTCCAGGCACAGGACTTCTGCTGCTGCTGACTAAATGGCCTCCTTAATTGGATCATTTGAGTAGCCAGCACACCTGTGCAGGTAGGGCATGACATGATAGGCAGCTGCCTTGATAGCGGGTGGGTGCTGAATGTTCCTAATGACAAAATAAGATTAATGCTTATGAAGAAATATAAAATCTCATCCCTTCCCCAATATCGCGCCACAACCCCTACCCCTTAATTCCCTGGTTGAACGTGATGGACATATGTCTTTTTTCGACCGTACTAACTATGTAACTATGTAACATAACATGGGGGGGGGGGGTTCCTGGCTGTTCACACAGGTGTGTCATTGCTGTACATTGACCATGCATTGCTTCTGTGGTATTGCAAAGGCAAAGACAAATGCTTCCAGCCATCCATTGCACTAATGGATTGGTCATCAGCTGGCTGTCTATGTCCCGCATCAATATAGACCAAAGTACAGAGGGTTAGGCTATGCTATTGTGCACCTACCTGATGCATCAGAAGGTGCGAGGCCCTTGCTAAATTCTGTGCACAGACTTTGAGATCTATACTTTAGACTGTATCTAAACCTGCTCCAACATGGACTGACATTCTGGCCTACTTTCAGCCGATGCGACTTGTCTGTCGCTGAACAGTCGCTTTTTATGTATTCAGCACCTATGTATAATGTTGTAAAAATGCTCTAGAAGCTAAAGTCGCAGAAATGTCACACATATTTGGCCTGCAACTTTCTGTGCGACAAATTCAGACAGGAAAAATCAGTATAAATCCTTAGAAAATTATCCCCCAGTGTCTCCATCTGCTGGCGGTATTGAATAAGCATTGCTGCACTGATGGGGTATGCATTAGACGAAAAAAAAGAAGAAAAAGAAGAATAATACGCCCAGAAAAGAGGCGAAAAGGAGAAAAACGTAAAAAAACGTGAAAAAAAAGTAAGAGGAAGAGAAGGGAAAAAAAGGTGGAAATGGGTTTAAAAGTGATTTCGGCGGAGAAATATATATATATATATATATATATATATATATATATATATATATATACGCGCACACACACACATATATATAAACGTATTCTCCGTTGAGATATTGCAGCCGCTGCTGTGTCCAGGCCCAGGAGCCTTAGCACTGTGCTGTGATGTCACTCAATACCACTGACATCACTAGGTGTAAACAACATCTCTCCTTTGCTGTGTATGTGACTATGGAGCTGTTTGGTGATGTCGTCTATTATGGCCTTCATAGAAGCAACAGGAGATTGTTGCATCCATCTAGAACCCTCAGAACTACAGTGCTATGATGTCACTCACTTCCACAGGCCTTGCAGAGTGTAAACAACAACAACCCAGCTTTGTTGTGTATGTAACCATAGGGATTTGTGATGTCACCTAGAACCTTCACAGCAGCGACAGCTTTATGAGGAGCATCAGCACTGCTCTGCCTGAGCAGAACCATCACCGCCATAGGTTGTCAAATAACCCGGATTTAACCCACACAGGTAAGTCCAATGGGGTGCAGGCATGTCCTCTATGCTTACAGCTTCCCGTGGGTGTTGGTTTGATACCGTTTGGGGACAGCCAAGGAGGACATCTGCAGGCAACAAAGGTAGGTGTGTGCTTGTGTGTGTGTTTCCTATGCAGATCCTAAGCCCAGTGTCACATGCAAGTAGGAGGAGTAAGAAGGGTTCCTGGCAAATCCGGGTTATGGATTGCATTTAAAAAGGCCCCGTGGGAGTGCAATGGGCCCCTGTCTTGCTGCTTAGCAATAATGGTATGGGTTTAGGTTCTGCTGTGTGTACTGGTGGTTGACTGCCCCCCAGCCCAGAGTGTGCATGGAAAATTGTCTGGCAGCCTCCCTGACAGCAAGCAGTGATAGTGCCCATGAAGGGGACCTTGTTGGGCCCGCCCCTTTCACGGTTATCGCTTCTCGGCCTTTTGGCTAAGATCAAGTGTAGTATCTGTTCTTATCAGTTTAATATCTGATACGTCCCCTATCTGGGGACCATATATTAAATGGATTTTTGAGAACGGGGGCCGATTTCGAAGCTTGCTTCCGTCGCCCTATGCATTGACCCGATATGGCAGTATCTTCGGGTACAGTGCACCACCCCCTTACAGGGTTAAAAAGAAAGATTCCTACTTTCATTGCTACCTGCTTGCTGGCTAGCCAGCTAGCCAGCCCTGTGGGCCTTGCTGCTGCTGCAGCCAAAAAACAAAAGGTGGTGCTGCTGCTGCTTCTGCTGCTTCTGCTTCTGCTTGTGTCTGGCCCCTGTTGGAGCGTCCAGGCACAGGACTTCTGCTGCTGCTGACTAAATGGCCTCCTTAATTGGATCATTTGAGTAGCCAGCACACCTGTGCAGGTAGGGCATGACATGATAGGCAGCTGCCTTGATAGCGGGTGGGTGCTGAATGTTCCTAATTGACAAAATAAGATTAATGCTTATGAAGAAATATAAAATCTCATCCCTTCCCCAATATCGCGCCACACCCCTACCCCTTAATTCCCTGGTTGAACGTGATGGACATATGTCTTTTTTCGACCGTACTAACTATGTAACTATGTAACATAACATGGGGGGGGGGGGTCTCCTGGCTGTTCACACAGGTGTGTCATTGCTGTACATTGACCATGCATTGCTTCTGTGGTATTGCAAAGGCAAAGACAAATGCTTCCAGCCATCCATTGCACTAATGGATTGGTCATCAGCTGGCTGTCTATGTCCCGCATCAATATAGACCAAAGTACAGAGGGTTAGGCTATGCTATTGTGCACCTACCTGATGCATCAGAAGGTGCGAGGCCCTTGCTAAATTCTGTGCACAGACTTTGAGATCTATACTTTAGACTGTATCTAAACCTGCTCCAACATGGACTGACATTCTGGCCTACTTTCAGCCGATGCGACTTGTCTGTCGCTGAACAGTCGCTTTTTATGTATTCAGCACCTATGTATAATGTTGTAAAAATGCTCTAGAAGCTAAAGTCGCAGAAATGTCACACATATTTGGCCTGCAACTTTCTGTGCGACAAATTCAGACAGGAAAAATCAGTATAAATCCTTAGAAAATTATCCCCCAGTGTCTCCATCTGCTGGCGGTATTGAATAAGCATTGCTGCACTGATGGGGTATGCATTAGACGAAAAAAAAGAAGAAAAAGAAGAATAATACGCCCAGAAAAGAGGCGAAAAGGAGAAAAACGTAAAAAAACGTGAAAAAAAAGTAAGAGGAAGAGAAGGGAAAAAAAGGTGGAAATGGGTTTAAAAGTGATTTCGGCGGAGAAATATATATATATATATATATATATATATATATATATATATATATATATATACGCGCACACACACACATATATATAAACGTATTCTCCGTTGAGATATTGCAGCCGCTGCTGTGTCCAGGCCCAGGAGCCTTAGCACTGTGCTGTGATGTCACTCAATACCACTGACATCACTAGGTGTAAACAACATCTCTCCTTTGCTGTGTATGTGACTATGGAGCTGTTTGGTGATGTCGTCTATTATGGCCTTCATAGAAGCAACAGGAGATTGTTGCATCCATCTAGAACCCTCAGAACTACAGTGCTATGATGTCACTCACTTCCACAGGCCTTGCAGAGTGTAAACAACAACAACCCAGCTTTGTTGTGTATGTAACCATAGGGATTTGTGATGTCACCTAGAACCTTCACAGCAGCGACAGCTTTATGAGGAGCATCAGCACTGCTCTGCCTGAGCAGAACCATCACCGCCATAGGTTGTCAAATAACCCGGATTTAACCCACACAGGTAAGTCCAATGGGGTGCAGGCATGTCCTCTATGCTTACAGCTTCCCGTGGGTGTTGGTTTGATACCGTTTGGGGACAGCCAAGGAGGCATCTGCAGGCAACAAAGGTAGGTGTGTGCTTGTGTGTGTGTTTCCTATGCAGATCCTAAGCCCAGTGTCACATGCAAGTAGGAGGAGTAAGAAGGGTTCCTGGCAAATCCGGGTTATGGATTGCATTTAAAAAGGCCCCGTGGGAGTGCAATGGGCCCCTGTCTTGCTGCTTAGCAATAATGGTATGGGTTTAGGTTCTGCTGTGTGTACTGGTGGTTGACTGCCCCCCAGCCCAGAGTGTGCATGGAAAATTGTCTGGCAGCCTCCCTGACAGCAAGCAGTGATAGTGCCCATGAAGGGGACCTTGTTGGGCCCGCCCCTTTCACGGTTATCGCTTCTCGGCCTTTTGGCTAAGATCAAGTGTAGTATCTGTTCTTATCAGTTTAATATCTGATACGTCCCCTATCTGGGGACCATATATTAAATGGATTTTTGAGAACGGGGGCCGATTTCGAAGCTTGCTTCCGTCGCCCTATGCATTGACCCGATATGGCAGTATCTTCGGGTACAGTGCACCACCCCCTTACAGGGTTAAAAAGAAAGATTCCTACTTTCATTGCTACCTGCTTGCTGGCTAGCCAGCTAGCCAGCCCTGTGGGCCTTGCTGCTGCTGCAGCCAAAAAACAAAAGGTGGTGCTGCTGCTGCTTCTGCTGCTTCTGCTTCTGCTTGTGTCTGGCCCCTGTTGGAGCGTCCAGGCACAGGACTTCTGCTGCTGCTGACTAAATGGCCTCCTTAATTGGATCATTTGAGTAGCCAGCACACCTGTGCAGGTAGGGCATGACATGATAGGCAGCTGCCTTGATAGCGGGTGGGTGCTGAATGTTCCTAATTGACAAAATAAGATTAATGCTTATGAAGAAATATAAAATCTCATCCCTTCCCCAATATCGCGCCACACCCCTACCCCTTAATTCCCTGGTTGAACGTGATGGACATATGTCTTTTTTCGACCGTACTAACTATGTAACTATGTAACATAACATGGGGGGGGGGGGTCTCCTGGCTGTTCACACAGGTGTGTCATTGCTGTACATTGACCATGCATTGCTTCTGTGGTATTGCAAAGGCAAAGACAAATGCTTCCAGCCATCCATTGCACTAATGGATTGGTCATCAGCTGGCTGTCTATGTCCCGCATCAATATAGACCAAAGTACAGAGGGTTAGGCTATGCTATTGTGCACCTACCTGATGCATCAGAAGGTGCGAGGCCCTTGCTAAATTCTGTGCACAGACTTTGAGATCTATACTTTAGACTGTATCTAAACCTGCTCCAACATGGACTGACATTCTGGCCTACTTTCAGCCGATGCGACTTGTCTGTCGCTGAACAGTCGCTTTTTATGTATTCAGCACCTATGTATAATGTTGTAAAAATGCTCTAGAAGCTAAAGTCGCAGAAATGTCACACATATTTGGCCTGCAACTTTCTGTGCGACAAATTCAGACAGGAAAAATCAGTATAAATCCTTAGAAAATTATCCCCCAGTGTCTCCATCTGCTGGCGGTATTGAATAAGCATTGCTGCACTGATGGGGTATGCATTAGACGAAAAAAAAGAAGAAAAAGAAGAATAATACGCCCAGAAAAGAGGCGAAAAGGAGAAAAACGTAAAAAAACGTGAAAAAAAAGTAAGAGGAAGAGAAGGGAAAAAAAGGTGGAAATGGGTTTAAAAGTGATTTCGGCGGAGAAATATATATATATATATATATATATATATATATATATATATATACGCGCACACACACACATATATATAAACGTATTCTCCGTTGAGATATTGCAGCCGCTGCTGTGTCCAGGCCCAGGAGCCTTAGCACTGTGCTGTGATGTCACTCAATACCACTGACATCACTAGGTGTAAACAACATCTCTCCTTTGCTGTGTATGTGACTATGGAGCTGTTTGGTGATGTCGTCTATTATGGCCTTCATAGAAGCAACAGGAGATTGTTGCATCCATCTAGAACCCTCAGAACTACAGTGCTATGATGTCACTCACTTCCACAGGCCTTGCAGAGTGTAAACAACAACAACCCAGCTTTGTTGTGTATGTAACCATAGGGATTTGTGATGTCACCTAGAACCTTCACAGCAGCGACAGCTTTATGAGGAGCATCAGCACTGCTCTGCCTGAGCAGAACCATCACCGCCATAGGTTGTCAAATAACCCGGATTTAACCCACACAGGTAAGTCCAATGGGGTGCAGGCATGTCCTCTATGCTTACAGCTTCCCGTGGGTGTTGGTTTGATACCGTTTGGGGACAGCCAAGGAGGCATCTGCAGGCAACAAAGGTAGGTGTGTGCTTGTGTGTGTGTTTCCTATGCAGATCCTAAGCCCAGTGTCACATGCAAGTAGGAGGAGTAAGAAGGGTTCCTGGCAAATCCGGGTTATGGATTGCATTTAAAAAGGCCCCGTGGGAGTGCAATGGGCCCCTGTCTTGCTGCTTAGCAATAATGGTATGGGTTTAGGTTCTGCTGTGTGTACTGGTGGTTGACTGCCCCCCAGCCCAGAGTGTGCATGGAAAATTGTCTGGCAGCCTCCCTGACAGCAAGCAGTGATAGTGCCCATGAAGGGGACCTTGTTGGGCCCGCCCCTTTCACGGTTATCGCTTCTCGGCCTTTTGGCTAAGATCAAGTGTAGTATCTGTTCTTATCAGTTTAATATCTGATACGTCCCCTATCTGGGGACCATATATTAAATGGATTTTTGAGAACGGGGGCCGATTTCGAAGCTTGCTTCCGTCGCCCTATGCATTGACCCGATATGGCAGTATCTTCGGGTACAGTGCACCACCCCCTTACAGGGTTAAAAAGAAAGATTCCTACTTTCATTGCTACCTGCTTGCTGGCTAGCCAGCTAGCCAGCCCTGTGGGCCTTGCTGCTGCTGCAGCCAAAAAACAAAAGGTGGTGCTGCTGCTGCTTCTGCTGCTTCTGCTTCTGCTTGTGTCTGGCCCCTGTTGGAGCGTCCAGGCACAGGACTTCTGCTGCTGCTGACTAAATGGCCTCCTTAATTGGATCATTTGAGTAGCCAGCACACCTGTGCAGGTAGGGCATGACATGATAGGCAGCTGCCTTGATAGCGGGTGGGTGCTGAATGTTCCTAATTGACAAAATAAGATTAATGCTTATGAAGAAATATAAAATCTCATCCCTTCCCCAATATCGCGCCACACCCCTACCCCTTAATTCCCTGGTTGAACGTGATGGACATATGTCTTTTTTCGACCGTACTAACTATGTAACTATGTAACATAACATGGGGGGGGGGGGTCTCCTGGCTGTTCACACAGGTGTGTCATTGCTGTACATTGACCATGCATTGCTTCTGTGGTATTGCAAAGGCAAAGACAAATGCTTCCAGCCATCCATTGCACTAATGGATTGGTCATCAGCTGGCTGTCTATGTCCCGCATCAATATAGACCAAAGTACAGAGGGTTAGGCTATGCTATTGTGCACCTACCTGATGCATCAGAAGGTGCGAGGCCCTTGCTAAATTCTGTGCACAGACTTTGAGATCTATACTTTAGACTGTATCTAAACCTGCTCCAACATGGACTGACATTCTGGCCTACTTTCAGCCGATGCGACTTGTCTGTCGCTGAACAGTCGCTTTTTATGTATTCAGCACCTATGTATAATGTTGTAAAAATGCTCTAGAAGCTAAAGTCGCAGAAATGTCACACATATTTGGCCTGCAACTTTCTGTGCGACAAATTCAGACAGGAAAAATCAGTATAAATCCTTAGAAAATTATCCCCCAGTGTCTCCATCTGCTGGCGGTATTGAATAAGCATTGCTGCACTGATGGGGTATGCATTAGACGAAAAAAAAGAAGAAAAAGAAGAATAATACGCCCAGAAAAGAGGCGAAAAGGAGAAAAACGTAAAAAAACGTGAAAAAAAAGTAAGAGGAAGAGAAGGGAAAAAAAGGTGGAAATGGGTTTAAAAGTGATTTCGGCGGAGAAATATATATATATATATATATATATATATATATATATATACGCGCACACACACACATATATATAAACGTATTCTCCGTTGAGATATTGCAGCCGCTGCTGTGTCCAGGCCCAGGAGCCTTAGCACTGTGCTGTGATGTCACTCAATACCACTGACATCACTAGGTGTAAACAACATCTCTCCTTTGCTGTGTATGTGACTATGGAGCTGTTTGGTGATGTCGTCTATTATGGCCTTCATAGAAGCAACAGGAGATTGTTGCATCCATCTAGAACCCTCAGAACTACAGTGCTATGATGTCACTCACTTCCACAGGCCTTGCAGAGTGTTTAAACAACAACAACCCAGCTTTGTTGTGTATGTAACCATAGGGATTTGTGATGTCACCTAGAACCTTCACAGCAGCGACAGCTTTATGAGGAGCATCAGCACTGCTCTGCCTGAGCAGAACCATCACCGCCATAGGTTGTCAAATAACCCGGATTTAACCCACACAGGTAAGTCCAATGGGGTGCAGGCATGTCCTCTATGCTTACAGCTTCCCGTGGGTGTTGGTTTGATACCGTTTGGGGACAGCCAAGGAGGCATCTGCAGGCAACAAAGGTAGGTGTGTGCTTGTGTGTGTGTTTCCTATGCAGATCCTAAGCCCAGTGTCACATGCAAGTAGGAGGAGTAAGAAGGGTTCCTGGCAAATCCGGGTTATGGATTGCATTTAAAAAGGCCCCGTGGGAGTGCAATGGGCCCCTGTCTTGCTGCTTAGCAATAATGGTATGGGTTTAGGTTCTGCTGTGTGTACTGGTGGTTGACTGCCCCCCAGCCCAGAGTGTGCATGGAAAATTGTCTGGCAGCCTCCCTGACAGCAAGCAGTGATAGTGCCCATGAAGGGGACCTTGTTGGGCCCGCCCCTTTCACGGTTATCGCTTCTCGGCCTTTTGGCTAAGATCAAGTGTAGTATCTGTTCTTATCAGTTTAATATCTGATACGTCCCCTATCTGGGGACCATATATTAAATGGATTTTTGAGAACGGGGGCCGATTTCGAAGCTTGCTTCCGTCGCCCTATGCATTGACCCGATATGGCAGTATCTTCGGGTACAGTGCACCACCCCCTTACAGGGTTAAAAAGAAAGATTCCTACTTTCATTGCTACCTGCTTGCTGGCTAGCCAGCTAGCCAGCCCTGTGGGCCTTGCTGCTGCTGCAGCCAAAAAACAAAAGGTGGTGCTGCTGCTGCTTCTGCTGCTTCTGCTTCTGCTTGTGTCTGGCCCCTGTTGGAGCGTCCAGGCACAGGACTTCTGCTGCTGCTGACTAAATGGCCTCCTTAATTGGATCATTTGAGTAGCCAGCACACCTGTGCAGGTAGGGCATGACATGATAGGCAGCTGCCTTGATAGCGGGTGGGTGCTGAATGTTCCTAATTGACAAAATAAGATTAATGCTTATGAAGAAATATAAAATCTCATCCCTTCCCCAATATCGCGCCACACCCCTACCCCTTAATTCCCTGGTTGAACGTGATGGACATATGTCTTTTTTCGACCGTACTAACTATGTAACTATGTAACATAACATGGGGGGGGGGGGGTCTCCTGGCTGTTCACACAGGTGTGTCATTGCTGTACATTGACCATGCATTGCTTCTGTGGTATTGCAAAGGCAAAGACAAATGCTTCCAGCCATCCATTGCACTAATGGATTGGTCATCAGCTGGCTGTCTATGTCCCGCATCAATATAGACCAAAGTACAGAGGGTTAGGCTATGCTATTGTGCACCTACCTGATGCATCAGAAGGTGCGAGGCCCTTGCTAAATTCTGTGCACAGACTTTGAGATCTATACTTTAGACTGTATCTAAACCTGCTCCAACATGGACTGACATTCTGGCCTACTTTCAGCCGATGCGACTTGTCTGTCGCTGAACAGTCGCTTTTTATGTATTCAGCACCTATGTATAATGTTGTAAAAATGCTCTAGAAGCTAAAGTCGCAGAAATGTCACACATATTTGGCCTGCAACTTTCTGTGCGACAAATTCAGACAGGAAAAATCAGTATAAATCCTTAGAAAATTATCCCCCAGTGTCTCCATCTGCTGGCGGTATTGAATAAGCATTGCTGCACTGATGGGGTATGCATTAGACAAAAAAAAAGAAGAAAAAGAAGAATAATACGCCCAGAAAAGAGGCGAAAAGGAGAAAAACGTAAAAAAACGTGAAAAAAAAGTAAGAGGAAGAGAAGGGAAAAAAAGGTGGAAATGGGTTTAAAAGTGATTTCGGCGGAGAAATATATATATATATATTATACGCGCACACACACACATATATATAAACGTATTCTCCGTTGAGATATTGCAAGCCGCTGCTGTGTCCAGGCCCAGGAGCCTTAGCACTGTGCTGTGATGTCACTCAATACCACTGACATCACTAGGTGTAAAACAACATCTCTCCTTTGCTGTGTATGTGACTATGGAGCTGTTTGGTGATGTCGTCTATTATGGCCTTCATAGAAGCAACAGGAGATTGTTGCATCCATCTAGAACCCTCAGAACTACAGTGCTATGATGTCACTCACTTCCACAGGCCTTGCAGAGTGTAAACAACAACAACCCCAGCTTTGTTGTGTATGTAACCATAGGGATTTGTGATGTCACCTAGAACCTTCACAGCAGCGACAGCTTTATGAGGAGCATCAGCACTGCTCTGCCTGAGCAGAACCATCACCGCCATAGGTTGTCAAATAACCCGGATTTAACCCACACAGGTAAGTCCAATGGGGTGCAGGCATGTCCTCCTATGCTTACAGATTCCCGTGGGTGTTGGTTTGATACCGTTTGGGGACAGCCAAGGAGGCATCTGCAGGCAACAAAGGTAGGTGTGTGCTTGTGTGTGTGTTTCCTATGCAGTTCCTAAGCCCAGTGTCACATGCAAGTAGGAGGAGTAAGAAGGGTTCCTGGCAAATCCGGGTTATGGATTGCATTTAAAAAGGCCCCGTGGGAGTGCAATGGGCCCCCTGTCTTGCTGCTTAGCAATAATGGTATGGGTTTAGTTCTGCTGTGTGTACTGGTGGTTGACTGCCCCCCAGCCCAGAGTGTGCATGGAAAATTGTCTGCAGCACTCCCTGACAGCAAGCAGTGATAGTGCCCATGAAGGGGACCTTGTTGGGCCCCGCCCCTTTCACGGTTATCGCTTCTCGGCCTTTTGGCTAAGATCAAGTGTAGTATCTGTTCTTATCAGGTTTAATATCTGATACGTCCCCCTATCTGGGGACCATATATTAAATGGATTTTGAGAACGGGGGCCGATTTCGAAGCTTGCTTCCGTCGCCCTATGCATTGACCCGATATGGCAGTATCTTCGGGTACAGTGCACCACCCCCTTACAGGGTTAAAAAGAAAGATACCTACTTTCATTGCTACCTGCTTGCTGGCTAGCCAGCTAGCCAGCCCTGTGGGCCTTGCTGCTGCTGCAGCCAAAAAACAAAAGGTGGTGCTGCTGCTGCTTCTGCTGCTTCTGCTTCTGCTTGTGTCTGGCCCCTGTTGGAGCGTCCAGGCACAGGACTTCTGCTGCTGCTGACTAAATGGCCTCCTTAATTGGATCATTTGAGTAGCCAGCACACTGTGCAGGTAGGGCATGACATGATAGGCAGCTGCCTTGATAGCGGGTGGGTGCTGAATGTTCCTAATTGACAAAATAAGATTAATGCTTATGAAGAAATATAAAATCTCATCCCTTCCCCAAATATCGCGCCACACCCCTACCCCTTAATTCCCTGGTTGAACGTGATGGACATATGTCTTTTTTCGACCGTACTAACTATGTAACTATGTAACATAACATGGGGGGGGGGGGTCTCCTGGCTGTTCACACAGGTGTGTCATTGCTGTACATTGACCATGCATTGCTTCTGTGGTATTGCAAAGGCAAAGACAAATGCTTCCAGCCATCCATTGCACTAATGGATTGGTCATCAGCTGGCTGTCTATGTCCCCATCAATATAGACCAAAGTACAGAGGGTTAGGCTATGCTATTGTGCACCTACCTGATGCATCAGAAGGTGCGAGGGCCCTTGCTAAATTCTGTGCAACAGACTTTGAGATCTATACTTTAGACTGTATCTAAACCTGCTCCCAACATGGACTGACATTCTGGCCTACTTTCAGCCGATGCGACGTGTCTGTCGCTGTGAACAGTCGCTTTTTTATGTATTCAGCACCTATGTATAATGTTGTAAAAATGCTCTAGAAGCTAAAGTCGCAGAAATGTCACACATATTTGGCCTGCAAACTTCTGTGCGACAAATTCAGACAGGAAAAATCAGTATAAATCCTTAGAAAATTATCCCCCAGTGTCTCCATCTGCTGGCGGTATTGAATAAGGCATTGCTGCACTGATGGGGTATGCATTAGACGAAAAAAAAGAAGAAAAAGAAGAATAATACGCCCAGAAAAGAGGCGAAAAGGAGAAAAACGTAAAAAAACGTGAAAAAAAAGTAAGAGGAAGAGAAGGGAAAAAAAGGTGGAAATGGGTTTAAAAGTGATTTCGGCGGAGAAAATATATATATATATATATATTCTATATATATATATATATATATATATATATATATACGCGCACACACACACATATAATAAACGTATTCTCCGTTGAGATATTGCAGCCGCTGCTGTGTCCAGGCCCAGGAGCCTTAGGCACTGTGCTGTGATGTCACTCAATACCACTGACATCACTAGGTGTAAACAACATCTCTCCTTTGCTGTGTATGTGACTATGGAGCTGTTTGGTGATGTCGTCTATTATGGCCTTCATAGAAGCAACAGGAGATTGTTGCATCCATCTAGAACCCTCAGAACTACAGTGCTATGATGTCACTCACTTCCACAGGCCTTGCAGAGTGTAAACAACAACAACCCACAGCTTTGTTGTGTATGTAACCATAGGGATTTGTGATGTCACCTAGAACCTTCACAGCAGCGACAGCTTTATGAGGAGCATCAGCACTGCTCTGCCTGAGCAGAACCATCACCCGCCATAGGTTGTCAAATTACCCGGATTTACCCACACAGGTAAGTCACAATGGGGTGCAGGCATGTCCTCTATGCTTACAGCTTCCCGTGGGTGTTGGTTTGATACCGTTTGGGGACAGCCAAGGAGGCATCTGCAGGCAACAAAGGTAGGTGTGTGCTTGTGTGTGTGTTTCCTATGCAGATCCTAAAGCCCAGTGTCACATGCAAGTAGGAGGAGTAAGAAGGGTCCTGGCAAATCCGGGTTATGGATTGCAATTCCCCGTGGGAGTGCAATGGGCCCCTGTCTTGCTGCTTAGCAATAATGGTATGGGTTTAGGTTCTGCTGTGTGTACTGGTGGTTGACTGCCCCCCAGCCCAGAGTGTGCATGGAAAATTGTCTGGCAGCCTCCCTGACAGCAAGCAGTGATAGTGCCCATGAAGGGGACCTTGTTGGGCCCGCCCCTTTCACGGTTATCGCTTCTCGGCCTTTTGGCTAAGATCAAGTGTAGTATCTGTTCTTATCAGTTTAATATCTGATACGTCCCCTATCTGGGGACCATATATTAAATGGATTTTTGAGAACGGGGGCCGATTTCGAAGCTTGCTTCCGTCGCCCTATGCATTGACCCGATATGGCAGTATCTTCGGGTACAGTGCACCACCCCCTTACAGGGTTAAAAAGAAAGATTCCTACTTTCATTGCTACCTGCTTGCTGGCTAGCCAGCTAGCCAGCCCTGTGGGCCTTGCTGCTGCTGCAGCCAAAAAACAAAAGGTGGTGCTGCTGCTGCTTCTGCTGCTTCTGCTTCTGCTTGTGTCTGGCCCCTGTTGGAGCGTCCAGGCACAGGACTTCTGCTGCTGCTGACTAAATGGCCTCCTTAATTGGATCATTTGAGTAGCCAGCACACCTGTGCAGGTAGGGCATGACATGATAGGCAGCTGCCTTGATAGCGGGTGGGTGCTGAATGTTCCTAATTGACAAAATAAGATTAATGCTTATGAAGAAATATAAAATCTCATCCCTTCCCCAATATCGCGCCACACCCCTACCCCTTAATTCCCTGGTTGAACGTGATGGACATATGTCTTTTTTCGACCGTACTAACTATGTAACTATGTAACATAACATGGGGGGGGGGGGGTCTCCTGGCTGTTCACACAGGTGTGTCATTGCTGTACATTGACCATGCATTGCTTCTGTGGTATTGCAAAGGCAAAGACAAATGCTTCCAGCCATCCATTGCACTAATGGATTGGTCATCAGCTGGCTGTCTATGTCCCGCATCAATATAGACCAAAGTACAGAGGGTTAGGCTATGCTATTGTGCACCTACCTGATGCATCAGAAGGTGCGAGGCCCTTGCTAAATTCTGTGCACAGACTTTGAGATCTATACTTTAGACTGTATCTAAACCTGCTCCAACATGGACTGACATTCTGGCCTACTTTCAGCCGATGCGACTTGTCTGTCGCTGAACAGTCGCTTTTTATGTATTCAGCACCTATGTATAATGTTGTAAAAATGCTCTAGAAGCTAAAGTCGCAGAAATGTCACACATATTTGGCCTGCAACTTTCTGTGCGACAAATTCAGACAGGAAAAATCAGTATAAATCCTTAGAAAATTATCCCCCAGTGTCTCCATCTGCTGGCGGTATTGAATAAGCATTGCTGCACTGATGGGGTATGCATTAGACGAAAAAAAAGAAGAAAAAGAAGAATAATACGCCCAGAAAAGAGGCGAAAAGGAGAAAAACGTAAAAAAACGTGAAAAAAAAGTAAGAGGAAGAGAAGGGAAAAAAAGGTGGAAATGGGTTTAAAAGTGATTTCGGCGGAGAAATATATATATATATATATATATATATATATATATATATATATATACGCGCACACACACACATATATATAAACGTATTCTCCGTTGAGATATTGCAGCCGCTGCTGTGTCCAGGCCCAGGAGCCTTAGCACTGTGCTGTGATGTCACTCAATACCACTGACATCACTAGGTGTAAACAACATCTCTCCTTTGCTGTGTATGTGACTATGGAGCTGTTTGGTGATGTCGTCTATTATGGCCTTCATAGAAGCAACAGGAGATTGTTGCATCCATCTAGAACCCTCAGAACTACAGTGCTATGATGTCACTCACTTCCACAGGCCTTGCAGAGTGTAAACAACAACAACCCAGCTTTGTTGTGTATGTAACCATAGGGATTTGTGATGTCACCTAGAACCTTCACAGCAGCGACAGCTTTATGAGGAGCATCAGCACTGCTCTGCCTGAGCAGAACCATCACCGCCATAGGTTGTCAAATAACCCGGATTTAACCCACACAGGTAAGTCCAATGGGGTGCAGGCATGTCCTCTATGCTTACAGCTTCCCGTGGGTGTTGGTTTGATACCGTTTGGGGACAGCCAAGGAGGCATCTGCAGGCAACAAAGGTAGGTGTGTGCTTGTGTGTGTGTTTCCTATGCAGATCCTAAGCCCAGTGTCACATGCAAGTAGGAGGAGTAAGAAGGGTTCCTGGCAAATCCGGGTTATGGATTGCATTTAAAAAGGCCCCGTGGGAGTGCAATGGGCCCCTGTCTTGCTGCTTAGCAATAATGGTATGGGTTTAGGTTCTGCTGTGTGTACTGGTGGTTGACTGCCCCCCAGCCCAGAGTGTGCATGGAAAATTGTCTGGCAGCCTCCCTGACAGCAAGCAGTGATAGTGCCCATGAAGGGGACCTTGTTGGGCCCGCCCCTTTCACGGTTATCGCTTCTCGGCCTTTTGGCTAAGATCAAGTGTAGTATCTGTTCTTATCAGTTTAATATCTGATACGTCCCCTATCTGGGGACCATATATTAAATGGATTTTTGAGAACGGGGGCCGATTTCGAAGCTTGCTTCCGTCGCCCTATGCATTGACCCGATATGGCAGTATCTTCGGGTACAGTGCACCACCCCCTTACAGGGTTAAAAAGAAAGATTCCTACTTTCATTGCTACCTGCTTGCTGGCTAGCCAGCTAGCCAGCCCTGTGGGCCTTGCTGCTGCTGCAGCCAAAAAACAAAAGGTGGTGCTGCTGCTGCTTCTGCTGCTTCTGCTTCTGCTTGTGTCTGGCCCCTGTTGGAGCGTCCAGGCACAGGACTTCTGCTGCTGCTGACTAAATGGCCTCCTTAATTGGATCATTTGAGTAGCCAGCACACCTGTGCAGGTAGGGCATGACATGATAGGCAGCTGCCTTGATAGCGGGTGGGTGCTGAATGTTCCTAATTGACAAAATAAGATTAATGCTTATGAAGAAATATAAAATCTCATCCCTTCCCCAATATCGCGCCACACCCCTACCCCTTAATTCCCTGGTTGAACGTGATGGACATATGTCTTTTTTCGACCGTACTAACTATGTAACTATGTAACATAACATGGGGGGGGGGGGGTCTCCTGGCTGTTCACACAGGTGTGTCATTGCTGTACATTGACCATGCATTGCTTCTGTGGTATTGCAAAGGCAAAGACAAATGCTTCCAGCCATCCATTGCACTAATGGATTGGTCATCAGCTGGCTGTCTATGTCCCGCATCAATATAGACCAAAGTACAGAGGGTTAGGCTATGCTATTGTGCACCTACCTGATGCATCAGAAGGTGCGAGGCCCTTGCTAAATTCTGTGCACAGACTTTGAGATCTATACTTTAGACTGTATCTAAACCTGCTCCAACATGGACTGACATTCTGGCCTACTTTCAGCCGATGCGACTTGTCTGTCGCTGAACAGTCGCTTTTTATGTATTCAGCACCTATGTATAATGTTGTAAAAATGCTCTAGAAGCTAAAGTCGCAGAAATGTCACACATATTTGGCCTGCAACTTTCTGTGCGACAAATTCAGACAGGAAAAATCAGTATAAATCCTTAGAAAATTATCCCCCAGTGTCTCCATCTGCTGGCGGTATTGAATAAGCATTGCTGCACTGATGGGGTATGCATTAGACGAAAAAAAAGAAGAAAAAGAAGAATAATACGCCCAGAAAAGAGGCGAAAAGGAGAAAAACGTAAAAAAACGTGAAAAAAAAGTAAGAGGAAGAGAAGGGAAAAAAAGGTGGAAATGGGTTTAAAAGTGATTTCGGCGGAGAATATATATATATATATATATATATATATATATATATATATATATACGCGCACACACACACATATATATAAACGTATTCTCCGTTGAGATATTGCAGCCGCTGCTGTGTCCAGGCCCAGGAGCCTTAGCACTGTGCTGTGATGTCACTCAATACCACTGACATCACTAGGTGTAAACAACATCTCTCCTTTGCTGTGTATGTGACTATGGAGCTGTTTGGTGATGTCGTCTATTATGGCCTTCATAGAAGCAACAGGAGATTGTTGCATCCATCTAGAACCCTCAGAACTACAGTGCTATGATGTCACTCACTTCCACAGGCCTTGCAGAGTGTAAACAACAACAACCCAGCTTTGTTGTGTATGTAACCATAGGGATTTGTGATGTCACCTAGAACCTTCACAGCAGCGACAGCTTTATGAGGAGCATCAGCACTGCTCTGCCTGAGCAGAACCATCACCGCCATAGGTTGTCAAATAACCCGGATTTAACCCACACAGGTAAGTCCAATGGGGTGCAGGCATGTCCTCTATGCTTACAGCTTCCCGTGGGTGTTGGTTTGATACCGTTTGGGGACAGCCAAGGAGGCATCTGCAGGCAACAAAGGTAGGTGTGTGCTTGTGTGTGTGTTTCCTATGCAGATCCTAAGCCCAGTGTCACATGCAAGTAGGAGGAGTAAGAAGGGTTCCTGGCAAATCCGGGTTATGGATTGCATTTAAAAAGGCCCCGTGGGAGTGCAATGGGCCCCTGTCTTGCTGCTTAGCAATAATGGTATGGGTTTAGGTTCTGCTGTGTGTACTGGTGGTTGACTGCCCCCCAGCCCAGAGTGTGCATGGAAAATTGTCTGGCAGCCTCCCTGACAGCAAGCAGTGATAGTGCCCATGAAGGGGACCTTGTTGGGCCCGCCCCTTTCACGGTTATCGCTTCTCGGCCTTTTGGCTAAGATCAAGTGTAGTATCTGTTCTTATCAGTTTAATATCTGATACGTCCCCTATCTGGGGACCATATATTAAATGGATTTTTGAGAACGGGGGCCGATTTCGAAGCTTGCTTCCGTCGCCCTATGCATTGACCCGATATGGCAGTATCTTCGGGTACAGTGCACCACCCCCTTACAGGGTTAAAAAGAAAGATTCCTACTTTCATTGCTACCTGCTTGCTGGCTAGCCAGCTAGCCAGCCCTGTGGGCCTTGCTGCTGCTGCAGCCAAAAAACAAAAGGTGGTGCTGCTGCTGCTTCTGCTGCTTCTGCTTCTGCTTGTGTCTGGCCCCTGTTGGAGCGTCCAGGCACAGGACTTCTGCTGCTGCTGACTAAATGGCCTCCTTAATTGGATCATTTGAGTAGCCAGCACACCTGTGCAGGTAGGGCATGACATGATAGGCAGCTGCCTTGATAGCGGGTGGGTGCTGAATGTTCCTAATTGACAAAATAAGATTAATGCTTATGAAGAAATATAAAATCTCATCCCTTCCCCAATATCGCGCCACACCCCTACCCCTTAATTCCCTGGTTGAACGTGATGGACATATGTCTTTTTTCGACCGTACTAACTATGTAACTATGTAACATAACATGGGGGGGGGGGGTCTCCTGGCTGTTCACACAGGTGTGTCATTGCTGTACATTGACCATGCATTGCTTCTGTGGTATTGCAAAGGCAAAGACAAATGCTTCCAGCCATCCATTGCACTAATGGATTGGTCATCAGCTGGCTGTCTATGTCCCGCATCAATATAGACCAAAGTACAGAGGGTTAGGCTATGCTATTGTGCACCTACCTGATGCATCAGAAGGTGCGAGGCCCTTGCTAAATTCTGTGCACAGACTTTGAGATCTATACTTTAGACTGTATCTAAACCTGCTCCAACATGGACTGACATTCTGGCCTACTTTCAGCCGATGCGACTTGTCTGTCGCTGAACAGTCGCTTTTTATGTATTCAGCACCTATGTATAATGTTGTAAAAATGCTCTAGAAGCTAAAGTCGCAGAAATGTCACACATATTTGGCCTGCAACTTTCTGTGCGACAAATTCAGACAGGAAAAATCAGTATAAATCCTTAGAAAATTATCCCCCAGTGTCTCCATCTGCTGGCGGTATTGAATAAGCATTGCTGCACTGATGGGGTATGCATTAGACGAAAAAAAAGAAGAAAAAGAAGAATAATACGCCCAGAAAAGAGGCGAAAAGGAGAAAAACGTAAAAAAACGTGAAAAAAAAGTAAGAGGAAGAGAAGGGAAAAAAAGGTGGAAATGGGTTTAAAAGTGATTTCGGCGGAGAATATATATATATATATATATATATATATATATATATATATATATATACGCGCACACACACACATATATATAAACGTATTCTCCGTTGAGATATTGCAGCCGCTGCTGTGTCCAGGCCCAGGAGCCTTAGCACTGTGCTGTGATGTCACTCAATACCACTGACATCACTAGGTGTAAACAACATCTCTCCTTTGCTGTGTATGTGACTATGGAGCTGTTTGGTGATGTCGTCTATTATGGCCTTCATAGAAGCAACAGGAGATTGTTGCATCCATCTAGAACCCTCAGAACTACAGTGCTATGATGTCACTCACTTCCACAGGCCTTGCAGAGTGTAAACAACAACAACCCAGCTTTGTTGTGTATGTAACCATAGGGATTTGTGATGTCACCTAGAACCTTCACAGCAGCGACAGCTTTATGAGGAGCATCAGCACTGCTCTGCCTGAGCAGAACCATCACCGCCATAGGTTGTCAAATAACCCGGATTTAACCCACACAGGTAAGTCCAATGGGGTGCAGGCATGTCCTCTATGCTTACAGCTTCCCGTGGGTGTTGGTTTGATACCGTTTGGGGACAGCCAAGGAGGCATCTGCAGGCAACAAAGGTAGGTGTGTGCTTGTGTGTGTGTTTCCTATGCAGATCCTAAGCCCAGTGTCACATGCAAGTAGGAGGAGTAAGAAGGGTTCCTGGCAAATCCGGGTTATGGATTGCATTTAAAAAGGCCCCGTGGGAGTGCAATGGGCCCCTGTCTTGCTGCTTAGCAATAATGGTATGGGTTTAGGTTCTGCTGTGTGTACTGGTGGTTGACTGCCCCCCAGCCCAGAGTGTGCATGGAAAATTGTCTGGCAGCCTCCCTGACAGCAAGCAGTGATAGTGCCCATGAAGGGGACCTTGTTGGGCCCGCCCCTTTCACGGTTATCGCTTCTCGGCCTTTTGGCTAAGATCAAGTGTAGTATCTGTTCTTATCAGTTTAATATCTGATACGTCCCCTATCTGGGGACCATATATTAAATGGATTTTTGAGAACGGGGGCCGATTTCGAAGCTTGCTTCCGTCGCCCTATGCATTGACCCGATATGGCAGTATCTTCGGGTACAGTGCACCACCCCCTTACAGGGTTAAAAAGAAAGATTCCTACTTTCATTGCTACCTGCTTGCTGGCTAGCCAGCTAGCCAGCCCTGTGGGCCTTGCTGCTGCTGCAGCCAAAAAACAAAAGGTGGTGCTGCTGCTGCTTCTGCTGCTTCTGCTTCTGCTTGTGTCTGGCCCCTGTTGGAGCGTCCAGGCACAGGACTTCTGCTGCTGCTGACTAAATGGCCTCCTTAATTGGATCATTTGAGTAGCCAGCACACCTGTGCAGGTAGGGCATGACATGATAGGCAGCTGCCTTGATAGCGGGTGGGTGCTGAATGTTCCTAATTGACAAAATAAGATTAATGCTTATGAAGAAATATAAAATCTCATCCCTTCCCCAATATCGCGCCACACCCCTACCCCTTAATTCCCTGGTTGAACGTGATGGACATATGTCTTTTTTCGACCGTACTAACTATGTAACTATGTAACATAACATGGGGGGGGGGGGTCTCCTGGCTGTTCACACAGGTGTGTCATTGCTGTACATTGACCATGCATTGCTTCTGTGGTATTGCAAAGGCAAAGACAAATGCTTCCAGCCATCCATTGCACTAATGGATTGGTCATCAGCTGGCTGTCTATGTCCCGCATCAATATAGACCAAAGTACAGAGGGTTAGGCTATGCTATTGTGCACCTACCTGATGCATCAGAAGGTGCGAGGCCCTTGCTAAATTCTGTGCACAGACTTTGAGATCTATACTTTAGACTGTATCTAAACCTGCTCCAACATGGACTGACATTCTGGCCTACTTTCAGCCGATGCGACTTGTCTGTCGCTGAACAGTCGCTTTTTATGTATTCAGCACCTATGTATAATGTTGTAAAAATGCTCTAGAAGCTAAAGTCGCAGAAATGTCACACATATTTGGCCTGCAACTTTCTGTGCGACAAATTCAGACAGGAAAAATCAGTATAAATCCTTAGAAAATTATCCCCCAGTGTCTCCATCTGCTGGCGGTATTGAATAAGCATTGCTGCACTGATGGGGTATGCATTAGACGAAAAAAAAGAAGAAAAAGAAGAATAATACGCCCAGAAAAGAGGCGAAAAGGAGAAAAACGTAAAAAAACGTGAAAAAAAAGTAAGAGGAAGAGAAGGGAAAAAAAGGTGGAAATGGGTTTAAAAGTGATTTCGGCGGAGAAATATATATATATATATATATATATATATATATATATATATATATATACGCGCACACACACACATATATATAAACGTATTCTCCGTTGAGATATTGCAGCCGCTGCTGTGTCCAGGCCCAGGAGCCTTAGCACTGTGCTGTGATGTCACTCAATACCACTGACATCACTAGGTGTAAACAACATCTCTCCTTTGCTGTGTATGTGACTATGGAGCTGTTTGGTGATGTCGTCTATTATGGCCTTCATAGAAGCAACAGGAGATTGTTGCATCCATCTAGAACCCTCAGAACTACAGTGCTATGATGTCACTCACTTCCACAGGCCTTGCAGAGTGTAAACAACAACAACCCAGCTTTGTTGTGTATGTAACCATAGGGATTTGTGATGTCACCTAGAACCTTCACAGCAGCGACAGCTTTATGAGGAGCATCAGCACTGCTCTGCCTGAGCAGAACCATCACCGCCATAGGTTGTCAAATAACCCGGATTTAACCCACACAGGTAAGTCCAATGGGGTGCAGGCATGTCCTCTATGCTTACAGCTTCCCGTGGGTGTGTTGGTTTGATACCGTTTGGGGACAGCCAAGGAGGCATCTGCAGGCAACAAAGGTAGGTGTGTGCTTGTGTGTGTGTTTCCTATGCAGATCCTAAGCCCAGTGTCACATGCAAGTAGGAGGAGTAAGAAGGGTTCCTGGCAAATCCGGGTTATGGATTGCATTTAAAAAGGCCCCGTGGGAGTGCAATGGGCCCCTGTCTTGCTGCTTAGCAATAATGGTATGGGTTTAGGTTCTGCTGTGTGTACTGGTGGTTGACTGCCCCCCAGCCCAGAGTGTGCATGGAAAATTGTCTGGCAGCCTCCCTGACAGCAAGCAGTGATAGTGCCCATGAAGGGGACCTTGTTGGGCCCGCCCCTTTCACGGTTATCGCTTCTCGGCCTTTTGGCTAAGATCAAGTGTAGTATCTGTTCTTATCAGTTTAATATCTGATACGTCCCCTATCTGGGGACCATATATTAAATGGATTTTTGAGAACGGGGGCCGATTTCGAAGCTTGCTTCCGTCGCCCTATGCATTGACCCGATATGGCAGTATCTTCGGGTACAGTGCACCACCCCCTTACAGGGTTAAAAAGAAAGATTCCTACTTTCATTGCTACCTGCTTGCTGGCTAGCCAGCTAGCCAGCCCTGTGGGCCTTGCTGCTGCTGCAGCCAAAAAACAAAAGGTGGTGCTGCTGCTGCTTCTGCTGCTTCTGCTTCTGCTTGTGTCTGGCCCCTGTTGGAGCGTCCAGGCACAGGACTTCTGCTGCTGCTGACTAAATGGCCTCCTTAATTGGATCATTTGAGTAGCCAGCACACCTGTGCAGGTAGGGCATGACATGATAGGCAGCTGCCTTGATAGCGGGTGGGTGCTGAATGTTCCTAATTGACAAAATAAGATTAATGCTTATGAAGAAATATAAAATCTCATCCCTTCCCCAATATCGCGCCACACCCCTACCCCTTAATTCCCTGGTTGAACGTGATGGACATATGTCTTTTTTCGACCGTACTAACTATGTAACTATGTAACATAACATGGGGGGGGGGGGTCTCCTGGCTGTTCACACAGGTGTGTCATTGCTGTACATTGACCATGCATTGCTTCTGTGGTATTGCAAAGGCAAAGACAAATGCTTCCAGCCATCCATTGCACTAATGGATTGGTCATCAGCTGGCTGTCTATGTCCCGCATCAATATAGACCAAAGTACAGAGGGTTAGGCTATGCTATTGTGCACCTACCTGATGCATCAGAAGGTGCGAGGCCCTTGCTAAATTCTGTGCACAGACTTTGAGATCTATACTTTAGACTGTATCTAAACCTGCTCCAACATGGACTGACATTCTGGCCTACTTTCAGCCGATGCGACTTGTCTGTCGCTGAACAGTCGCTTTTTATGTATTCAGCACCTATGTATAATGTTGTAAAAATGCTCTAGAAGCTAAAGTCGCAGAAATGTCACACATATTTGGCCTGCAACTTTCTGTGCGACAAATTCAGACAGGAAAAATCAGTATAAATCCTTAGAAAATTATCCCCCAGTGTCTCCATCTGCTGGCGGTATTGAATAAGCATTGCTGCACTGATGGGGTATGCATTAGACGAAAAAAAAGAAGAAAAAGAAGAATAATACGCCCAGAAAAGAGGCGAAAAGGAGAAAAACGTAAAAAAACGTGAAAAAAAAGTAAGAGGAAGAGAAGGGAAAAAAAGGTGGAAATGGGTTTAAAAGTGATTTCGGCGGAGAAATATATATATATATATATATATATATATATATATATATATATATATACGCGCACACACACACATATATATAAACGTATTCTCCGTTGAGATATTGCAGCCGCTGCTGTGTCCAGGCCCAGGAGCCTTAGCACTGTGCTGTGATGTCACTCAATACCACTGACATCACTAGGTGTAAACAACATCTCTCCTTTGCTGTGTATGTGACTATGGAGCTGTTTGGTGATGTCGTCTATTATGGCCTTCATAGAAGCAACAGGAGATTGTTGCATCCATCTAGAACCCTCAGAACTACAGTGCTATGATGTCACTCACTTCCACAGGCCTTGCAGAGTGTAAACAACAACAACCCAGCTTTGTTGTGTATGTAACCATAGGGATTTGTGATGTCACCTAGAACCTTCACAGCAGCGACAGCTTTATGAGGAGCATCAGCACTGCTCTGCCTGAGCAGAACCATCACCGCCATAGGTTGTCAAATAACCCGGATTTAACCCACACAGGTAAGTCCAATGGGGTGCAGGCATGTCCTCTATGCTTACAGCTTCCCGTGGGTGTTGGTTTGATACCGTTTGGGGACAGCCAAGGAGGCATCTGCAGGCAACAAAGGTAGGTGTGTGCTTGTGTGTGTGTTTCCTATGCAGATCCTAAGCCCAGTGTCACATGCAAGTAGGAGGAGTAAGAAGGGTTCCTGGCAAATCCGGGTTATGGATTGCATTTAAAAAGGCCCCGTGGGAGTGCAATGGGCCCCTGTCTTGCTGCTTAGCAATAATGGTATGGGTTTAGGTTCTGCTGTGTGTACTGGTGGTTGACTGCCCCCCAGCCCAGAGTGTGCATGGAAAATTGTCTGGCAGCCTCCCTGACAGCAAGCAGTGATAGTGCCCATGAAGGGGACCTTGTTGGGCCCGCCCCTTTCACGGTTATCGCTTCTCGGCCTTTTGGCTAAGATCAAGTGTAGTATCTGTTCTTATCAGTTTAATATCTGATACGTCCCCTATCTGGGGACCATATATTAAATGGATTTTTGAGAACGGGGGCCGATTTCGAAGCTTGCTTCCGTCGCCCTATGCATTGACCCGATATGGCAGTATCTTCGGGTACAGTGCACCACCCCCTTACAGGGTTAAAAAGAAAGATTCCTACTTTCATTGCTACCTGCTTGCTGGCTAGCCAGCTAGCCAGCCCTGTGGGCCTTGCTGCTGCTGCAGCCAAAAAACAAAAGGTGGTGCTGCTGCTGCTTCTGCTGCTTCTGCTTCTGCTTGTGTCTGGCCCCTGTTGGAGCGTCCAGGCACAGGACTTCTGCTGCTGCTGACTAAATGGCCTCCTTAATTGGATCATTTGAGTAGCCAGCACACCTGTGCAGGTAGGGCATGACATGATAGGCAGCTGCCTTGATAGCGGGTGGGTGCTGAATGTTCCTAATTGACAAAATAAGATTAATGCTTATGAAGAAATATAAAATCTCATCCCTTCCCCAATATCGCGCCACACCCCTACCCCTTAATTCCCTGGTTGAACGTGATGGACATATGTCTTTTTTCGACCGTACTAACTATGTAACTATGTAACATAACATGGGGGGGGGGGGGTCTCCTGGCTGTTCACACAGGTGTGTCATTGCTGTACATTGACCATGCATTGCTTCTGTGGTATTGCAAAGGCAAAGACAAATGCTTCCAGCCATCCATTGCACTAATGGATTGGTCATCAGCTGGCTGTCTATGTCCCGCATCAATATAGACCAAAGTACAGAGGGTTAGGCTATGCTATTGTGCACCTACCTGATGCATCAGAAGGTGCGAGGCCCTTGCTAAATTCTGTGCACAGACTTTGAGATCTATACTTTAGACTGTATCTAAACCTGCTCCAACATGGACTGACATTCTGGCCTACTTTCAGCCGATGCGACTTGTCTGTCGCTGAACAGTCGCTTTTTATGTATTCAGCACCTATGTATAATGTTGTAAAAATGCTCTAGAAGCTAAAGTCGCAGAAATGTCACACATATTTGGCCTGCAACTTTCTGTGCGACAAATTCAGACAGGAAAAATCAGTATAAATCCTTAGAAAATTATCCCCCAGTGTCTCCATCTGCTGGCGGTATTGAATAAGCATTGCTGCACTGATGGGGTATGCATTAGACGAAAAAAAAGAAGAAAAAGAAGAATAATACGCCCAGAAAAGAGGCGAAAAGGAGAAAAACGTAAAAAAACGTGAAAAAAAAGTAAGAGGAAGAGAAGGGAAAAAAAGGTGGAAATGGGTTTAAAAGTGATTTCGGCGGAGAAATATATATATATATATATATATATATATATATATATATATATATACGCGCACACACACACATATATATAAACGTATTCTCCGTTGAGATATTGCAGCCGCTGCTGTGTCCAGGCCCAGGAGCCTTAGCACTGTGCTGTGATGTCACTCAATACCACTGACATCACTAGGTGTAAACAACATCTCTCCTTTGCTGTGTATGTGACTATGGAGCTGTTTGGTGATGTCGTCTATTATGGCCTTCATAGAAGCAACAGGAGATTGTTGCATCCATCTAGAACCCTCAGAACTACAGTGCTATGATGTCACTCACTTCCACAGGCCTTGCAGAGTGTAAACAACAACAACCCAGCTTTGTTGTGTATGTAACCATAGGGATTTGTGATGTCACCTAGAACCTTCACAGCAGCGACAGCTTTATGAGGAGCATCAGCACTGCTCTGCCTGAGCAGAACCATCACCGCCATAGGTTGTCAAATAACCCGGATTTAACCCACACAGGTAAGTCCAATGGGGTGCAGGCATGTCCTCTATGCTTACAGCTTCCCGTGGGTGTTGGTTTGATACCGTTTGGGGACAGCCAAGGAGGCATCTGCAGGCAACAAAGGTAGGTGTGTGCTTGTGTGTGTGTTTCCTATGCAGATCCTAAGCCCAGTGTCACATGCAAGTAGGAGGAGTAAGAAGGGTTCCTGGCAAATCCGGGTTATGGATTGCATTTAAAAAGGCCCCGTGGGAGTGCAATGGGCCCCTGTCTTGCTGCTTAGCAATAATGGTATGGGTTTAGGTTCTGCTGTGTGTACTGGTGGTTGACTGCCCCCCAGCCCAGAGTGTGCATGGAAAATTGTCTGGCAGCCTCCCTGACAGCAAGCAGTGATAGTGCCCATGAAGGGGACCTTGTTGGGCCCGCCCCTTTCACGGTTATCGCTTCTCGGCCTTTTGGCTAAGATCAAGTGTAGTATCTGTTCTTATCAGTTTAATATCTGATACGTCCCCTATCTGGGGACCATATATTAAATGGATTTTTGAGAACGGGGGCCGATTTCGAAGCTTGCTTCCGTCGCCCTATGCATTGACCCGATATGGCAGTATCTTCGGGTACAGTGCACCACCCCCTTACAGGGTTAAAAAGAAAGATTCCTACTTTCATTGCTACCTGCTTGCTGGCTAGCCAGCTAGCCAGCCCTGTGGGCCTTGCTGCTGCTGCAGCCAAAAAACAAAAGGTGGTGCTGCTGCTGCTTCTGCTGCTTCTGCTTCTGCTTGTGTCTGGCCCCTGTTGGAGCGTCCAGGCACAGGACTTCTGCTGCTGCTGACTAAATGGCCTCCTTAATTGGATCATTTGAGTAGCCAGCACACCTGTGCAGGTAGGGCATGACATGATAGGCAGCTGCCTTGATAGCGGGTGGGTGCTGAATGTTCCTAATTGACAAAATAAGATTAATGCTTATGAAGAAATATAAAATCTCATCCCTTCCCCAATATCGCGCCACACCCCTACCCCTTAATTCCCTGGTTGAACGTGATGGACATATGTCTTTTTTCGACCGTACTAACTATGTAACTATGTAACATAACATGGGGGGGGGGGGGTCTCCTGGCTGTTCACACAGGTGTGTCATTGCTGTACATTGACCATGCATTGCTTCTGTGGTATTGCAAAGGCAAAGACAAATGCTTCCAGCCATCCATTGCACTAATGGATTGGTCATCAGCTGGCTGTCTATGTCCCGCATCAATATAGACCAAAGTACAGAGGGTTAGGCTATGCTATTGTGCACCTACCTGATGCATCAGAAGGTGCGAGGCCCTTGCTAAATTCTGTGCACA
>NW_026609072.1:0-42163 GCF_029499605.1 Hyla sarda | reverse complement strand
GGCGCACTGGTTGGGAAATATTGCAATAGATTAAAAAAAAAGCTATACTTACCTGTATGCTTCTTGGTCATTACTGTTCCAGCAGTTCCTGGCTGCTGCTGATCACCACTTCCTGCTGAAGGCTGTCCAGGCATGCTGGGAGTTGTAGTTTTACAACAGCCGGGGGCGCACTGGTTGGGCAACACTGCAATAGATTAAAAAAAAGCTATACTTACCTGTCTGCCTCTTGGTCGTTACTGTTCCAGCAGTTCCTGGCTCCTGCTGCTCACCACTTCCTGCCGAAGGCTGTCTGGGCATGCTGGGAGTTGTAGTTATACAATGGCGGGGGGGCGCACTGGTTGGGAAACACTGCAATAGATTAAAAAAAAGCTATACTTACCTGTCTGCCTCTTGGTCGTTACTGTTCCAGCAGTTCCTGGCTCCTGCTGCTCACCACTTCCTGCCGAAGGCTGTCCGGGCATGCTGGGAGTTGTAGTTATACAATGGCGGGGGGGCGCACTGGTTGGGAAACACTGCAATAGATTAAAAAAAAGCTATACTTACCTGTCTGCTTCTTGGTCGTTACTGTTCCAGCAGTTCCTGGCTCCTGCCGCTCACCACTTCCTGCCAAAGGCTGTCCAGGCATGCTGGGAGTTGTAGTTATACAACTGATAGGGGCGCACTGGTTGGGTAACAATGCATTAGGAACGTCCTGATAGAGCGTCCGACACCCGTCATGCCCTCTCCCATAGACATTAATAGAGGGGGCGTGGGGCGACGTCACGTCCACAGCCGCCTGAACCTAGTGTTCTGAACATAATGTTCAGAACGCTGGGTGCGTGCACTGAAATCACGGGGGACCTAGCAACAAGACGTCGGGGATCAGATGTCTCAGGGTGGAGTACCCCTTTAAAGTTGCTCTCCCCTTAAAGGGGTACTCTGGTGCAAAACAATTACACAGGTACAGACACTATATTATTAACTACACTAACTTTACAGCCCCTGTAGCATAGTCAGATAAAAAAAAATCCTGGAATACTCCTTTAAGGCACCTTCTCCCCATTCACACCTGAGACCTTTTATCACTAACGAGTCACATGACACGGGGGAAGAAAAATGGCTAGTTGGGCCCAATTTGGACATTTCCACTAAGGGGTATACTTACTTTTGTTGCCAAGGTTTGGACATTAATATTTTAAAGGGGTACTCTGGTGGAAAACTATTATTATTATTATTATTATTTTTAATCAACTGGTGCCAGAAAGTTAAACAGATTTGTAAATTACATCAATTAAAAAAATCTTAATCCTTCCAGTACTTATCAGCTGCTGTATGCTCCACAGGAAGTTCTTTTCTTTTTTAATTTCTTTCCAGTCTGACCACAGTGCTCTCTGCTGACACCTCTGTCCGTGTCAGGAACTGTCCAGAGCAGGAGAGATTTACTATGGGGATTTGCTCCTGCTCTGGACAGTTCCTGACACGGACAGAGGTGTCAGCAGAGAGCACTGTGGTCAGACTGGAAAGAAATTCAAAAAGAAAAGAACTTCCTGTGCAGCATACAGCAGCTGATAAGTACTGGAAGGATTTAGATTTCTAAATAGAAGTAATTAACAAATCTGTTTAACTTTCTGGCACCAGTGAATAAAAAAAAAATAAAAAAAAATAGTTTTCCACCGGAGTACCCCTTTAAAATATTAATGTCTAAACCTTGGCAACAAAAGTAAGTATACCCCTTAGTGCAGTGGTCTTCAAACTGTGGCTCTCCAGATGTTACAAAACTACAATTCCCAGCGTGCCCAGACAGCCGTTGGCTGTCTGGGCATGCTGGGAGTTGTAGTTTTGTAACATCTGGAGGGCCACAGTTTGAAGACCGCTGCCTTAATGGAAATGTCCAAATTGTGCCCAACTAGCCCATTTTTCCTTCCCCCGTGTCATGTGACTCGTTAGTGATAAAAGGTCTCAGGTGTGAATGGGGAGCAGATGTCTTAAATTTGGTGTTATCGCTCTCACACTTTCTAATACCTTCAGCGGAAGTTCAACATGGCGCCTCATGGTAAAGAACTCTCTGAGGATCTGGAAAAAAAAAAAAAAGGAATTGTTGTTCTATAAGAAGACCCTGTAACTGAGCTGCAGCACGGTGGGCAAGACCATACGATGGTTTCACAGGACGGATTTACACCAAAGAAGTTGAGTGCACGTTCCCAGCGCCCTATCCAGACGTAGGGGTGCTGCCAGCACTCACAATCCAAACCTCATCAACTACAACATATAAGAAGATATGGACGCACTCACTCTGCTGGTCATACGGGTGGAGCAGGTGAAGATGGAGGCAACTATAATGCTCTGAGCACAGGAAGGATCCAGTGGGGAATTCGGGAGGAGCCAACAAGACGTATCCAAGGGTTTGCTGGATCGGGCCGTACAGGTCATTGATGGTAACTTTACTATTCAGTTCCCCAGTTTGTAAATGTTTGTTTTCCACTTTAGTTCATATAACTTTTGCTCTTTCTTTCCTGCATAGAATCCTTGGTTTCTGGAATCCCAATTTAAAGGGGTACTCCCGTGGAAAACTTTTTTTTTTTTTTTTTTTTTTTTAAATCAACTGGTGCCAGAAAGTTAAACAGATTTGTAAATCGCTACTATTAAAAAAAATCTTAATCCTTCCAGTACTTTTTAGGGGCTGTATACTAAAGAGAAATCCAAAAAAAGAAATGCATTTCCTGTGATTGTCTGACCACAGTGCTCTCTGCTGACCTCTGCTGTCCATTTTAGGAACTGGAGAAAATCCCCATAGTAAACATCTGCTTCTCTGGACAGTTCCTAAAATGGACAGCAGAGGTCAGAAGAGAGCACTGTGGTCAGGACATCAGAGGAAATGCATTTCTTTTTTGGATTTCTCTTTAGTATACAGCCACTAAAAAGTACTGGAAGGATTAAGATTTTTTTTTTATAGAAGTGATTTACAAATCTGTTTAACTTTCTGGTACCAGTTGATTAAAAAAATAAAATAAAAAATAAAAAAAGTTTTCCACGGTAGTACCCCTTTAAGGCTGAGAAAGGCAACAACCTGGATGTAGGTGGTGGTGGAAATAACTACTGCGAAGGTATCTCAAGACATCGTCAGGTGGTCCATATGGGCATCTCCCCAATAGACCCCATTATCTCAGCCTGCACTGAGGTCATTACAAGGAGATCCTGATTCCCAACATGTGCTCCTCATTGATATATACCAGTGGTCTCCAACCTGCGGACCTCCAGATGTTGCAAAACTACAACTCCCAGCATGCCCGGACAGCCAACGGCTGTCCGGGCATGCTGGGAGTTGTAGTTTTGCAACACCTGGAGGTCCGCAGGTTGAAGACTACTGATATATACTGTACTTACCTCTTCATCACTGTTGGTTATTTAAAGGGGTAATCCGGTGGAAAAATATATATATATTTTTTTTTTAATGAACTGGTGCCAGAAAATTAAACAGATTTGTAAATTACTTCTATTAAAAAAATCTTAATCCTCCCAGAACTTATCAGCTGCTGTATGCTCCACAGGAAGTTCTTTTCTTTTTGAATTTCCTTTCTGTCTGACCACAGTGCTCTCTGCTGACACCTCTGTCCATGTCAGGAACTGTCCAGAGCAGGAGAAAATCCCCATAGAAAGCCTGTCCTGTTCCGAACAGTTCCTGACATGGACAGAGGTGTCAGCAGAGAGCACTGTGGTCAGACTGAAACGAAATTCCAAAAGAACAGCAGCTGATAAGTACTGGAAGGATTAAGATTTTTAAACAAAAATAATTTACAAATCTGTTTCACTTTTTGGCACCAGTGGATAAAAAAAAAAGAAAAAGAAAAAAAAAGTTTTCCACTGGAGTACCCCTTTAAGCCATTGGTTGGGTTTGTGTTATGATTTTTCCTTTGCATTTATTGTGAGCTTTATTATAGATCTATCTGTGTAATTTCATGTAATGTTTATTATGTCATTATTCATTGGTATCTCTGTAGTTGTCCTTTTTCCCCTGGCCAGTGCCTTACTAAAAACCTATTTCTACTTACCAGTTTTATGATTTTATTTTTCACAGGCATGACATCTTGTGTTTTTTTTTGGTGTTATTGTAATCCTAAGGGTATATTCACATGTACCTTACATGCTGCGGATTTTACACACAAAAATACCCAGGTGATCTCATAGCATAAAATCATCGGCAAGATGAACCCTCATTGATCTGATAGAACATATCCCTCTGTACTCTGAGGACATCTAGTGGTGTTTTTGTGTATTGTATGCTTAGCACTGTCAGAGGCAAACCTACGACCTCTAGTGCCTATTATGTGTAATAACAGCCCCATTTAGAAATGTGTTCCATCAGCAGCTTTTGGCCCATCCTGTGTATTATAGTTTGCTACAAGGTGTTTACAAATCATTTTTTTTATTGCATATTATGTTCTTTAAAAATCATTATATAAGAAAAGTATTATTATGTATAGAACATGCAGATTTAAATGTCATTTTTGTTGTTGTCAGTTTTTATCAGGCCCTACTATATGAATCTGTCTCTCCCTACATTTTGAACTTTTCCCTACATTTTACCTTTTTTACACATGCTCTGATCTGTAGGGTTTTCCTCAAATCAACCACATTTTCTAAGTAAATATGTTAGGATTTTTCAAAAATGTCGGGGACTTAAGGGTGACCCCCCGGTGACTTAAGGGTGACCAATGGGACCCCACCAGAGTCTCCCCATAAAATCCCTGGGAGGAGTCTCTTCTCTCTCTTAGTTCCTGAGTCTTTGCTGAGGTGCAGTTGAGCCTAAGAGTCTGGAGTCATAGGAGCCTCAAGTCAAGTCTGCAGCCACAAGATACAAGTCTACAAGTAAGATAAAGTCACAGCTTAGTCTGTCTCCAGTCAAGTCACTGTCATCTATTGTCAAGTCAACGTGGCCTGCACTAAATTGTCCCAAACCACTGCAAGTCCCAGCAAGCCCTTAAGGTCTCTGAAGTCACTGGTCACCTCCGTGGGCCCTGGCTGAACTGTATAGACTTTACCATCTGTCATTCAGTAAAGCTACCGTTGTCCATAACTTGTCATTGGAGTTATTATTGCCCCTGTGCCTAGCTCAGGATCCAGCGGTATACCTTCGGGTGGTATTGAGGATAAACCACTCCCTGGCGTCACGAATACAAGGGGATAATGCCATCTGCCCCAAGGTTAATTCCATCTGCCCTGCATCTCACACCCCATACCACATTACCCTTGGGGCAGATGGAATTAACCCCTTGTTTTTGTGACGCCAGGGCGTGGTTTTATCTCTACACCACCCGAAGGTATGGCTGCTGGATACTGGGCTAGGCACGGGGCAAATAATGACTGACGCCAAGTTACATAATAACGGCAGCTTTACTGAGGCAGATAGATGGAATAGTCTTTACAGCTCAGTTAGGCCCAAGGAGGTGACCAGTGACATCAGAGACTTTAGGGCTCGCAGGGACTTATAGTGGATTTTGGAAAATTTGCTGCAGCCCCACACTGACTTTATGCCGACAGATCTTGACTTACTTGACAGACTTCACCCCATATGTAACTTACCAGGTTTGACGTTCACCTGTGGGGCACTGGATTGGTAGAAGTGTGGCTGCGTGGTCGGTCTTGGGTCTCCTCAGGACACCAGACACTCTCTCCAGGTCTTGTCTGTTCCTCAGCTCCAAACTGAAACTAGAACCCCCTAGCCAGCTCCTCCCGGAGTTTATATCGGGGAGGCTCTGGAGGGGTCTTATGGGTCACCCTATAAGTCACCTGATCACTGATACCTTCCTCGGTTATAAGACTTGGTAACAACATTTAAAGGTACATAACATCATATAAACATTACATTAGATAATATAGGCACTAATTAACCATTTAACATACTTAAGGGGGGACTCAGGGGACACTGCAAGAGTCCGCCAGACAGGACAGCAAGGGTACAGGGGTGCAACTCCTGTACTGGGCCACCACAATGATGTCACAATAATGGTAGATGGAATGTTGAGGACTGATCGGTTGATCGCCAGTGTGGGATTCTGAAGCCAAGCGACATGTTGTCAGGTAAGTGCTGACATTTATTATATTATGTTCACCAAGAAAGATTTTTTTAATAAAATTTTTTGAAAATTTATAGGCAAAAAAAAAGGGGGAGTGTAGAGCTGTAAGTATTTTGGGAAATGCTGCCCATCAGACATTTACAGGGATTGGGATAGTTGGTGCCTTATGCGTTTCCTTCTTTGGATGCCCCCCCCCCCCCCTCAATATTGTACCCAAATAATACAGCCATATGGTGCCCAACACTGCCCAATCAGTGATTTAGGGGTAGAGCTGCATTCTGTGCATCTACCCTTCCATCGGTGACCACCAGGAGTCTGAGGACCCCTATACCCATGGGCTGATAACCACTGCTATAGTCTTTATCATTCATTGTCTGGAGATTTGTATACAAGAGGTTAACGTCTTTCTATCTCTCTACAGATTGGGAAATTATATGTATTATTCTGGGGATTATGGTATTCTTCATAGTTTTTGCCATGGGAATTAAAGTCTACGAATACTTTAAAAGGAGGGGATGCTATCGAAAGCGTCGAGGAGATCTGGAGGCGGGAGACATGGAAGAGGACATAGATATTGAGGCTATAAAGGATTATGTCCATATAGTGATAGACACCAGTATACAGATAGTGAAGGAGGAGAAAAGAAACATCAGTAAGAGAAGACATTCTATATGAAGATCTTTTTTTAAATTAAAGTTTATTTCAGTGTTGAAAATATATAAATGATCATAAAATCACAATAATGTGTCTTTACTTTCTTTGATTTGTACACATAAAAGGATCTCGACAGGTACAAAAAATTATCCTAAAATCACCTGCCCACCCCTCCCCCGCTCTTAGCCAATGATCTAATATATAATGATCTCCCTAGGATAAACAAAAAATGTCCCCACTATGGCATAGGTAGACCCCTTAAATATATGTAACATAAAGGGACAGTGCTGCAGCGTGTAAGTTCCATCACAGTGGCATACATTTACAACATTACTATGAAACAGGAGCAGGAACTGCGGGGAACTCAACGCCAATGGAGGACATAAGCACAAAAGAAATGTTTTTGTCCCCTTCTCCAAATCTATGTCAGACATGATGCTGCTTTCACCATACTTCACTGTAGGGATGGTATTGGGCAGGAGATGGGCAGTGCCTGGTTTCCCCCAGACATGATGCTGCCCCCACCATGATCACTGTAGGGATGGTATTGGGCAGGAGATGGGCAGTGCCTGGTTTCCCCCAGACATGATGCTGCCCCCACCATGATCACTGTAGGGATGGTATTGGGCAGGTGATGGGCAGTGCCTGGTTTCCTCCAGACATGATGTTGCCCCCACCATGATCACTGTAGGGATGGTATTGGGCAGGTGATGGGCTGAGCCTGGTTTCCTCCAGACATGATGCTGCCCCCACCATGATCACTGTAGGGATGGTATTGGGCAGGCAATGGGCAGTGCCTGGTTTCCTATAAACATGATGCTGCCCCCACCATGATCACTGTAGGGATAGCATTGGGCAGGTGATGGGCAGTACCTGGTTTCCTCCAGACATGATGCTGCCCCCACCATGATCACTGTAGGGATGGTATTGGGCAGGCAATGGGCAGTGCCTGGTTTCCTATAAACATGATGCTGCCCCCACCATGATCACTGTAGGGATGGTATTGGGCAGGTGATGGGCAGTGCCTGGTTTCCTCCAGACATGATGCTGCCCCCATCATGATCACTGTAGGGATGATATTGGCAGTTGATGGGCAGTGCCTGGTTTCCTCCAGACATGATGCTGCCCCCACCATGATCACTGTAGGGATGGTATTGGGCAGGTGATGGGCAGTGCCTGGTTTCCTCCAGACATGATGCTGCCCCCCCATGATCACTGTAGGGATGTACTGGGCAGGCGATGGGCAGTGCCTGGTTTCCTATAAACATGATGCTGCCCCCACCATGATCACTGTAGAGATGGTATTGGGCAGGTGATGGGCACTGCCTGGTTTCCTCCAGACATGATGCTGCCCCCACCATGATCACTGTAGGGATGGTATTGGGCAGGTGATGGGCAGTGCCTGGTTTCCTCCAGACATGATGCTGCCAGCACCATGAGCACTGTAGGGATTGTATTGGGCAGGTGATGGGCAGTGCCTGGTTTCCTCCAGACATAATGCTGCCCCCCCCATGATCACTGTAGGGATGGTACTGGGCAGGCGATGGGCAGTGCCTGGTTTCCCCCAGACATGATGCTGCCCCCATCATGATCACTGTAGGGATGGTATTGGGCAGGTGATGGGCAGTGCCTGGTTTTCCCCAGACATGATGCTGCCCCTACCATGATCACTGAAGGGATGGTATTGGGCAGGTGATGGGCAGTACCTGGTCTCCTCCAGACATGGTGCTCCCGCCATCATGATCACTATAGGAATGGTATTGGGCAGGCAATGGGCAGTGCCTGGTTTCCTATAAACATGATGCTGCCCCCACCATGATCACTGTAGGGATAGTATTGGGCAGGTGATGGGCAGTGCCTGGTTTCCCCCAGACATGATGCTGCCCCCACCATGATTACTGTAGGGATGGTATTGGGCAGGCAATGGGCAGCGCCTGGTTTACTATAAACATGATGCTGCCCCCACCATGATCACTGTAGGGATGGTATTGGGCAGGTGATGGTCAGTGCCTGGTTTCCTCCAGACATGATGCTGCCCCCACCATGATCACTGTAGGGATGGTATTGGGCAGGTGATGGGCAGTGCCTGGTTTCCCCCAGACATGATGCTGCCCCCACCATGATCACTGTAGGGATGGTATTGGGCAGGAGATGGGCAGTGCCTGGTTTCCCCCAGACATGATGCTGCCCCCACCATGATCACTGTAGGGATGGTATTGGGCAGGTGATGGGCAGTGCCTGGTTTCCTCCAGACATGATGCTGCCCCCACCATGATCACTGTAGGGATGGTATTGGGCAGGTGATGGGCTGAGCCTGGTTTCCTCCAGACATGATGCTGCCCCCACCATGATCACTGTAGGGATGGTATTGGGCAGGCAATGGGCAGTGCCTGGTTTCCTATAAACATGATGCTGCCCCCACCATGATCACTGTAGGGATAGCATTGGGCAGGTGATGGGCAGTACCTGGTTTCCTCCAGACATGATGCTGCCCCCACCATGATCACTGTAGGGATGGTATTGGGCAGGCAATGGGCAGTGCCTGGTTTCCTATAAACATGATGCTGCCCCCACCATGATCACTGTAGGGATGGTATTGGGCAGGTGATGGGCAGTGCCTGGTTTCCTCCAGACATGATGCTGCCCCCATCATGATCACTGTAGGGATGATATTGGCAGTTGATGGGCAGTGCCTGGTTTCCTCCAGACATGATGCTGCCCCCACCATGATCACTGTAGGGATGGTATTGGGCAGGTGATGGGCAGTGCCTGGTTTCCTCCAGACATGATGCTGCCCCCCCATGATCACTGTAGGGATGTACTGGGCAGGCGATGGGCAGTGCCTGGTTTCCTATAAACATGATGCTGCCCCCACCATGATCACTGTAGAGATGGTATTGGGCAGGTGATGGGCACTGCCTGGTTTCCTCCAGACATGATGCTGCCCCCACCATGATCACTGTAGGGATGGTATTGGGCAGGTGATGGGCAGTGCCTGGTTTCCTCCAGACATGATGCTGCCAGCACCATGAGCACTGTAGGGATTGTATTGGGCAGGTGATGGGCAGTGCCTGGTTTCCTCCAGACATAATGCTGCCCCCCCCATGATCACTGTAGGGATGGTACTGGGCAGGCGATGGGCAGTGCCTGGTTTCCCCCAGACATGATGCTGCCCCCATCATGATCACTGTAGGGATGGTATTGGGCAGGTGATGGGCAGTGCCTGGTTTTCCCCAGACATGATGCTGCCCCTACCATGATCACTGAAGGGATGGTATTGGGCAGGTGATGGGCAGTACCTGGTCTCCTCCAGACATGGTGCTCCCGCCATCATGATCACTATAGGAATGGTATTGGGCAGGCAATGGGCAGTGCCTGGTTTCCTATAAACATGATGCTGCCCCCACCATGATCACTGTAGGGATAGTATTGGGCAGGTGATGGGCAGTGCCTGGTTTCCCCCAGACATGATGCTGCCCCCACCATGATTACTGTAGGGATGGTATTGGGCAGGCAATGGGCAGCGCCTGGTTTACTATAAACATGATGCTGCCCCCACCATGATCACTGTAGGGATGGTATTGGGCAGGTGATGGTCAGTGCCTGGTTTCCTCCAGACATGATGCTGCCCCCACCATGATCACTGTAGGGATGGTATTGGGCAGGTGATGGGCAGTGCCTGGTTTCCTCCAGACATGAATCTGCCCCCACCATGATCACTGTAGGGATGGTATTGGGCAGGCAATGGGCAGTGCCTGGTTTCCTATAAACATGATGCTGCCCCCACCATGATCACTGTAGGGATAGTATTGGGCAGGTGATGGGCAGTACCTGGTTTCCCCCAGACATGATGCTGTCCCCACCATGATCACTGTAGGGAAGGTATTGGACAGGTGATGGGCAGTGCCTGGTTTTCCCCAGACATGATGCTGCCCCCACCATGATCACTGTAGGGATGGTATTGGGCAGGCAATGGGCAGCGCCTGGTTTACTATAAACATGATGCTGCCCCCACCATGATCACTGTAGGGATGGTATTGGGCAGGTGATGGGCAGTGCCTGGTTTCCTCCAGACATGATGCTGCCCCCACCATGATCACTGTAGGGATGGTATTGGGCAGGTGATGGGCAGTGCCTGGTTTCCTCCAGACATGATGCTGCCCCCATCATGATCACTGTATGGATGGTATTGGGCAGGTGATGGGCAGTGCCTGGTTTCCCCCAGACATGATGCTGCCCCCACCATGATCACTGTAGGGATGGTATTGGGCAGGTGATTGGCAGTGCCTGGTTTCCTCCAGACATGATGCTGCCCCCCCCCCCATGATCACTGTAGGGATGGTATTGGGCAGGTATTGGGCAGTGCCTGGTTTCCTCCAGACATGAAGCTGCCCCCACTATGATCACTGTAGGGATGGTATTGGGCAGGTGATGGGTAGTGCCTGGTTTCCCCCAGACATGATGCTGCCCCCACCATGATCACTGTATGGATGGTATTGGGCAGCTGATGGGCAATACCTGGTTTCTTCCAGACATGATCCTGCCCCCACCATGAACACTGTATGGATGGTATTGGGCAGGTGATGGACAGTGCCTGGTTTCCCCCAGACATGATGTTACCCCCACCATGATCACTGCAGGGACAGTATTGGGCAGGTGATTGGCAGTGCCTGGTTTCCTCCAGACATGATGCTGCCCCCACCATGATCACTGTAGGGATGGTATTGGGAAGGTATTGGGCAGTGCCTGGTTTCCTCCAGACATGATGCTGCCCCCACCATGATCACTGTAGGGATGGTATTGGGCAGGTGATGGGCAGTGCCTGGTTTCCCCCAGACATGATGCTACCCCCACCATGATCACTGTAGGGATGGTATTGGGCAGGCAATGGGCAGTGCCTGGTTTCCTATAAACATGATGCTGCCCCCACCATGATCACTGTAGGGATAGTATTGGGCAGGTGATGGGCAGTGCCTGGTTTCCCCCAGACATGATGCTGCCCCCACCATGATCACTGTAGGGATGGTATTGGGCAGGCAATGGGCAGTACCTGGTTTCCTATAAACATGATGCTGCCCCCACCATGATCACTGTAGGGATGGTATTGGGCAGGTGATGGGCAGTGCCTGGTTTCCTCCAGACATGATGCTGCCCCCACCATGATCACTGTAGGGATGGTATTGGGCAGGTGATGGGCAGTGCCTGGTTTCCTCCAGACATGATGCTGCCCCCATCATGATCACTGTAGGGATGATATTGGGCAGTTGATGGGCAGTGCCTGGTTTCCTCCAGACATGATGCTGCCCCCACCATGATCACTGTAGGGATGGTATTGGGCAGGTGATGGGCAGTGCCTGGTTTCCTCCAGACATGATGCTGCCCCCCCAGGATCACTGTAGGGATGTACTGGGCAGGCGATGGGCAGTGCCTGGTTTCCTATAAACATGATGCTGCCCCCACCATGATCACTGTAGAGATGGTATTGGGCAGGTGATGGGCACTGCCTGGTTTCCTCCAGACATGATGCTGCCCCCACCATGATCACTGTAGGGATGGTATTGGGCAGGTGATGGGCAGTGCCTGGTTTCCTTCACACATGATGCTGCCCCCACCATGAGCACTGTAGGGATTGTATTGGGCAGGTGATGGGCAGTGCCTGGTTTCCTCCAGACATGATGCTGCCCCCCCATGATCACTGTAGGGATGGTACTGGGCAGGCGATGGGCAGTGCCTGGTTTCCCCCAGACATGATGCTGCCCCCACCATGATCACTGTAGGGATGGTATTGGGCAGGTGATGGGCAGTGCCTGGTTTTCCCCAGACATGATGCTGCCCCCACCATGATCACTGTAGGGATGGTATTGGGAAGGTGATGGGCAGTGCCTGGTTTCCTCCAGACATGATGCTGCCCCCACCATGATCACTGTAGGGATGGTATTGGGCAGGTGATGGGCAGTGCCTGGTTTCCTCCAGACATGATGCTGCCCCCCCCATGATCACTGTAGGGATGTACTGGGCAGGCGATGGGCAGTGCCTGGTTTCCTATAAACATGATGCTGCCCCCACCATGATCACTGTAGAGATGGTATTGGGCAGGTGATGGGCAGTGCCTGGTTTCCTCCAGACATGATGCTGCCCCCACCATGATCACTGTAGGGATGGTATTGGGCAGGTGATGGGCAGTGCCTGGTTTCCTCCAGACATGATGCTGCCCCCACCATGATCACTGTAGGGATGGTATTGGACAGGTGATGGGCAGTGCCTGGTTTCCTCCAGACATAATGCTGCCCCCCCCATGATCACTGTAGGGATGGTACTGGGCAGGCGATGGGCAGTGCCTGGTTTCCCCCAGACATGATGCTGCCCCCACCATGATCACTGTAGGGATGGTATTGGGCAGGTGATGGGCAGTGCCTGGTTTTCCCCAGACATGATGCTGCCCCTACCATGATCACTGAAAGGATGGTATTGGGCAGGTGATGGGCAGTACCTGGTCTCCTCCAGACATGGTGCTCCAGCCATCATGATCACTATAGGAATGGTATTGGGCAGGCAATGGGCAGTGCCTGGTTTCCTATAAACATGATGCTGCCCCCACCATGATCACTGTAGGGATAGTATTGGGCAGGTGATGGGCAGTGCCTGGTTTCCCCCAGACATGATGCTGCCCCCACCATGATCACTGTAGGGATGGTATTGGGCAGGCAATGGGCAGCGCCTTGTTTACTATAAACATGATGCTGCCCCCACCATGATCACTGTAGGGATGGTATTGGGCAGGTGATGGGCAGTGCCTGGTTTCCTCCAGACATGAATCTGCCCCCACCATGATCACTGTAGGGATGGTATTGGGCAGGCAATGGGCAGTGCCTGGTTTCCTATAAACATGATGCTGCCCCCTCCATGATCACTGTAGGGATAGTATTGGGCAGGTGATGGGCAGTACCTGGTTTCCCCCAGACATGATGCTGTCCCCACCATGATCACTGTAAGGAAGGTATTGGACAGGTGATGGGCAGTGCCTGGTTTCCCCCAGACATGATGCTGCCCCCACCATGATCACTGTAGGGATGGTATTGAGCAGGCATTGGGCAGCGCCTGGTTTACTATAAACATGATGCTGCCCCCACCATGATCACTGTAGGGATGGTATTGGGCAGGTGATGGGCAGTGCCTGGTTTCCTCCAGACATGATGCTGCCCCCACCATGATCACTGTAGGGATGGTATTGGGCAGGTGATGGGCAGTGCCTGGTTTCCTCCAGACATGATGCTGCCCCCATCATGATCACTGTATGGATGGTATTGAGCAGGAGATGGGCAGTGCCTGGTTTCCCCCAGACATGATGCTGCCCCCACCATGATCACTGTAGGGATGGTATTGGGCAGGTGATGGGTAGTGCCTGGTTTCCCCCATACATGATGCTGCCCCCACCATGATCACTGTAGGGATGGTATTGGGCAGCTGATGGGCAATACCTGGTTTCTTCCAGACATGATCCTGCCCCCACCATGAACACTGTATGGATGGTATTGGGCAGGTGATGGGCAGTGCCTGGTTTCCCCCAGACATGAAGTTGCCCCCACCATGATCACTGTAGGGACGGTATTGGGCAGGTGATTGGCAGTGCCTGGTTTCCTCCAGACATGATGCTGCCCCCACCATGATCACTGTAGGGATGGTATTGGGAAGGTATTGGGCAGTGCCTGGTTTCCTCCAGACATGATGCTGCCCCCACCATGATCACTGTAGGGATGGTATTGGGCAGTTGATGGGCAGTGCCTGGTTTCCCCCAGACATGATGCTACCCCCACCATGATCACTGCAGGGATGGTATTGGGCAGGTGATGGGCAGTGCCTGGTTTCCTCCAGACATGATGCTGCCCCCACCATGATCACTGTAGGGATGGTATTGGGAAGGTATTGGGCAGTGCCTGGTTTCCTCCAGACATGATGCTGCCCCCACCATGATCATTGTAGGGATAGTATTGGGCAGGTGATCGGCAGTGCCTGGTTTCCCCCAGACATGATGCTGCCCCCACCATGATCACTGTAGGGATGGTATTGGGCAGGCAATGGTCAGTACCTGGTTTCCTATAAACATGATGCTGCCCCCACCATGATCACTGTAGGGATGGTATTGGGCAGGTAATGGGCAGTGCCTGGTTTCCTCCAGCCATGATGCTGCCCCCATCATGATCACTGTAGGGATGATATTGGGCAGTTGATGGGCAGTGCCTGGTTTCCTCCAGACATGATGCTGCCCCCACCATGATCACTGTAGGGATGGTATTGGGCAGGTGATGGGCAGTGCCTGGTTTCCTCCAGACATGATGCTGCCCCCCCATGATCACTGTAGGGATGTACTGGGCAGGCGATGGGCAGTGCCTGGTTTCCTATAAACATGATGCTGCCCCCACCATGATCACTGTAGAGATGGTATTGGGCAGGTGATGGGCACTGCCTGGTTTCCTCCAGACATGATGCTGCCCCCACCATGATCACTGTAGGGATGGTATTGGGCAGGTGATGGGCAGTGCCTGGTTTCCTTCACACATGATGCTGCCCCCACCATGAGCACTGTAGGGATTGTATTGGGCAGGTGATGGGCAGTGCCTGGTTTCCTCCAGACATGATGCTGCCCCCCCATGATCACTGTAGGGATGGTACTGGGCAGGCGATGGGCAGTGCCTGGTTTCCCCCAGACATGATGCTGCCCCCACCATGATCACTGTAGGGATGGTATTGGGCAGGTGATGGGCAGTGCCTGGTTTTCCCCAGACATGATGCTGCCCCTACCATGATCACTGTAGGGATGGTATTGGGCGGGTGATGGGCAGTGCCTGGTTTCCTCCAGACATGATGCTGCCCCCATCATGATCACTATAGGAATGGTATTGGGCAGGCAATGGCCAGTGCCTGGTTTCCTATAAACACGATGCTGCCCCCACCATGATCACTGTAGGGATAGTATTGGGCAGGTGATGGGCAGTGCCTGGTTTCATCCAGACATGATGCTGCCCCCACCATGATCACTGTAGGGATGGTGTTGGGCAGGTGATGGGCAGTGCCTGGTCTCCCCCAGACATGATGCTGCCCCCACCATGATCACTGTAGGGATGGTATTGGGCAGGTGATGGGCAGTGCCTGGTTTCCTCCAGACATGATGCCGCCCCCATCATGATCACTGTAGGGATGATATTAGGCAGTTGATGGGCAGTGCCTGGTTTCCTCCGGACATGATGCTGCCCCCATCATGATTACTGTATGGATGGTATTGGGCAGGTGATGGGCAGTGCCTGGTTTCCCCCAGACATGATGCTGCCCCCACCATGATCACTGTAGGGATGGTATTGGGCAGGTGATGGGCAGTGCCTGGTTTCCTCCAGACATGATGCTTCCCTCACCATGATCACTGTAGGGATGGTATTGGGCAGTGCCCGGTTTCCTCCAGACATGATGCTGCCCCCACTATGATCACTTTAGGGATGGTATTGGGCAGGTGATGGGTAGTGCCTGGTTTCCCCCAGACATGATGCTGCCCCCACCATGATCACTGTAGGGATGGTATTGGGCAGTTGATGGGCAGTGTCTGGTTTCCCCCAGACATGATGCTGCCCCCACCATGATCACTGTAGGGATGGTATTGGGCAGGTAATGGGCAGTGCCTGGTTTCCCCCAGACATGATGCTGCCCCCACCATGATCACTGTAGGGATGGTATTGGGCAGGTAATGGGCAGTGCCTGGTTTCCCCCAGACATGATGCTGCCCCCACCATGATCACTGTAGGGATGGTATTGGGCAGGTAATGGGCAGTGCCTGGTTTCCCCCAGACATGATGCTGCCCCCACCATGATCACTGTAGGGATGGTATTGGGCAGGTGATTGGCAGTACCTGGTTTCCCCCAGACATGCACTGTAAATGTTAGGTGGTGCAGCGTGCCTGTTTGTGTACAGTACTGTACATTTACGCTGCAATAATAAAGTATCAACAGGAGCTGAAGGCGACATTCCCGCTTTTGGGGTGATATTCTGGCTTTGGCACCCACATGTCCGGCATTTAAATGTAAATGCCTCCTCATGAGGAGTCTAAAGGTAAATGTGGAGCTCGGTGGGAAGTTCGACAGGGTGAAGAGCCATCGATTCCTCACCCTGTCAATCACTCTTGGGCCTGTGGCTGCATTAAGCCAGCAAACACAAGAGGCCAAACTCTCCCTCTGCACGCCAGCGCACAATGTGACAACATCAGCCACTGGAGCCCAGAGGAAGGGGAAAGAACAGAGGAGGCCGTGCTGAGGGGCTGCAGGAACCGCCGACAAAAGAGGGGGGGGCGGTGCTGACATTTGCGGCCTTACTAATATAAGGGACATCTGCTGCCTACCTAACATTGGGGGGCTATTTACTACGTTCCTGCCTAGCTAATATGGAAGGCTATCTACTACCTACTATCTTGGGGGGGGAAGGGGGGTGTAAACTACCTGAGGGGACCTATCTACTGGAGTGACCTAATTATGCAGTGGGAAGAACCTACCGACTCTTCCCCAATCCACTTATCTACCCACTCTATTAAGGGGGACATTATTACAGGTTGTTGCAGTATTACACAGAGATTATTGCTGTAGGAATCCAGGCTCAGTGCGGTCTGCCAGGATAGAATCCCCCTTGCTAATGAGGGTGAGGTTTATTTATACCTAGCAAAGGGAGGGTTTACAAAGCTACTCCCATATACACCGTACAAAGCCACGCCCATATACACCGTAGAAAGCCACACCCATATACACCGTACAAAGCCAATGCATTGCAACAATTCAGCCTACAGAAGATATGACACCTCCATGTGCCATCAATGGCCACCACATCTGCAGCTATGGTGCCCAGTTGACAACACAAGAATGTACGCCATATCGCACAATATGAAGCCCACCATGAAGGCAATGTGACAACTTTATATTTCCACGACATTATCCAGTAAATTAAAGATTATATTCCATTGATCTCATTCTATACTGGGCCCGGCATCAATAATCTATAGAACTGCTCATGGCCAAGCAATCCAAACGTCATCAACTACAATATAGAAGATATAGACGCACTCCCTGTGCTGGTCGTACGGGTGGAGCAGGTGAAGATGGAGCCAACAAGACGTATCCAAGGGTTTGCTGGATCGGGCCGCACAGGTCATTGATGGTAACTGTACTATTCAGTTCCCCAGCTTGTAAATGTTTGTTTTCCAATTTAGTTCATATAACTTTTGCTCTTTCTTTCCTGCATAGAATCCTTGGTTTCTGGAATCCCAAATTAAAGGGGTGCTCCGCCTCTAGACATCTAATTCCCTATCGAAAGGATAGGGGATAAGATGTCAAATCGCTGTGGTCCCGCAGCTGGGGACCCCCGGGATCTCGGCTGCAGCACCCACCTGTTGTGGCTTCCGGCAAGGCTGGAGGCTCTCATCCTAACGCCTCACGACCACGGTGACGGGAGATCGTGAAGTCATGACTCCTCCCCCATGTGACGTCACACCCCGCCTCTTCAATGCAAGTCTATGGGAGGGTGCGTGACAGCCATCACGCCCCCTCCCATAGACTTGCATTGAGGGGGCGGGGTGTGATGGAACACGGGGGCGGAGTCAGAACGTCACGATCTCCCGTCACCGTGGTCGTGAGCTGAAGCCTCCAGCGTTTCCGGAAGCCGCAACAGGTGGGTGCTGCAGCCAAGATCCCGGGGGTCCCCAGCGGTGGGACCCCAGCGATCTGACATCATATCCCCTATCCTTTGGATAGGGGATAAGATGTATAGGGGCGGAATACCCCTTTAAGGCTGAGAAAGGCAACAACCTGGATGTAGGTCGTGGTGGAAATAACTACTGAGAAGGTCCAACACAGTATCTCAAGACATCGTCAGGTGGTCCATATGGGCATCTCCCCAATAGACTCCATTATCTCAGGTCATTACAGGGAGATGTTATGGATCTACAAGCTTCAGATCTCCATGATCATATAGACTTATGGTACGCTGGTCCTCTTAGGCAGACAGTAGGTTCTACTAGAACCATCATTAATTCCCAACATGTGCTCCTCATTGACATGTACTTACCTCTTCGTCATCATTGGTTATTTCAGCCATTGGTTGGGTTTGGGTTCTGATTCTCTCTTTGTGTTTATTGTGAGCTTTATTATAGATATATCTGTGAAATGTTATGTAATGTTTATTTTGTCATTATTCATTGGTCTCTCTTTACCCCCTGGGAAGTTACAAGATGAACATCTCCTGATCAGATAGATAGAACATACCCCTCTGTACTCTGAGGACATCTTGTGGTGATTTTATGTATTGTATGCTTAGCAGCCCCATTGAGAAATGTCTAGTAACAGAATGTGCCGTATACAGTGTCGGCCACAGAGTAATGATCATAAATAAAGCCTAGTAGAGAAACCCTCATATATAGCACCAGACAGAGAGCGCCCCCATATACAGTGCCTAACAGAGATCAGCCAAATATACAGTGCCAGAAAGCACCTCCATATAGACTGCAAGACAGAGAGCACCACTATATACAGTGCCTGCCAGAGAGTGCCTCCATATACAGGGCCAGAGAGCTCCTATATAGAGTGCCTGACAGAGAGAGACTGCCCATATACAGTGCCAGACAGAGTGCCGCCCATATACAGAGCCTGCCAGAGAGTGCCTCCATATAAAGTGCCAGAGAGCTCCTATATAGAGTGCCTGACAGAGAGAGACTGCCCATAAAGAGTACCAGACAGAGTGCCGTCATATACAGTGCCAGACAGAGAACGACCCCATATACAGTTCCAGACAGAGCGCCCCATTTACAGTGCCAGACAGAGAGCCCGCCCATATACAGTGCCAGAGAGCCCGCCCATATACAGTGCCAGAGAGAGCCGCCCATATACAGTGCCAGAGAGAGCCGCCCATATACAGTGCCAGAGAGAGCCGCCCATATACAGTGCCAGAGAGAGCCGCCCATATACAGTGCCAGAGAGAGAGAGAGCCCGCCTGTATACAGTGCCAGACAGAGAGAGCCCTCCCATATACTGTGCCAGAGAGAGCCCATATACAGTGCCAGAGAGAGCCCGCCCATATACAGTGCCAGAGAGAGACACCCATATACAGTGCCAGAGAAAGCCCGCCCATATACAGTGCCAGAGAAAGCCCGCCCATATACAGTGCCAGAGAGAGCCCGCCCCCATATACAGTGCCAGAGAGAGAGAGAGAGAGCCCACCCATATACAGTGCCAGATAGAGTTTTCCATACAGAGTGCCAGACAGAGCCCACCCATATACAGTGCCAGACAGAGAGAGCCCGCCCGTATACAGTGCCAGGCAAAGAGGCCACCCGTATAGAATGCCAGATAGAGTTCTCCATATACAGTGCCACACAGAGAGCCTGCCCATATACAGTGCCAGAGGAAAGAAAAAAGACGGAGGCGCTCCTTGTGGAGTAAAATCACTAAAATGTGGGGGGAGGGTAGGGGGAAGAATCACCGCTCACCCAACATAGTTGTGTAGCCCATACAATGGTAATCGTGTGGATAATAATCTGGATCTGCAGCCTTCCTGATGTAGGACAATGCTAAACAGGGCGGGCTTCTGGTTCAGGAATTCATCGGCGCTGACCGGGAGAAGGACATCAGACAGGTAGGATACCTTCACAGAGGGTTCTATTTTGGATAATGCAACGCGTTTCACCACGCATGCGTGGCTTCATCAGGCAAGTGATGAAGCCACGCATGCGTGGTGAAACACGTTGCATTATCCAAAATAAAACCCTCTGTGAAGGTATCCTACCTGTCTGATGTCCTTCTCCCGGTCAGCGCTGATGAATTCCTGAACCAGAAGCCCGCCCTGTTTACCATATATAGTGCCAGACACAGAAAGCACGCCCATATACAGTGCCAGACAGAGAGAGAGCCCGCCCATATACAGTGCCAGAGAGAGCCCGCCCATATACAGTGCCAGAGAGAGCCCGCCCATATACAGTGCCAGACAGAGAGAGCCCGCCCATATACAGTGCCAGAGAGAGCCCGCCCATATACAGTGCCAGAGAGAGCCCGCCCATATACAGTGCCAGAGAGCCCGCCCATATACAGTGCCAGAGAGAGCCCGTCCATATACAGTGCCAGAGAGAGCCCGTCCATATACAGTGCCAGAGAGAGCCCGCCCATATACAGTGCCATGCAGAGAGAGCCCGCCCATATTCATTGTCAGACAGAGAGAGCCTGCCCATATACAGTGCCAGAGAGAGCCCGCCCATATACAGTGCCAGAGAGAGCCCGCCCATATACAGTGCCAGAGAGAGCCCGTCCATATACAGTGACAGAGAGAGCCCGTCCATATACAGTGCCAGAGAGCCCGTCCATATACAGTGCCAGAGAGAGCCCGCCCATATACAGTGCCATGCAGAGAGAGCCCGCCCATATTCATTGTCAGACAGAGAGAGCCTGCCCATATACAGTGCCAGAGAGAGCCTGCTCATATACAGTGCCACAGAGAGCCGCCCATATACAGTGCCAGACAGAGCCCGCCCATATACAGTGCCAGACAGAGCCCGCCCATATACAGTGCCAGACAGAGCCCGTCCATATACAGTGCCAGACAGAGCCCGTCCATATACAGTGCCAGACAGAGCCCGTCCATATACAGTGCCAGACAGAGCCCGCCCATATACAGTGCCAGACAGAGCCCGCCCATATACAGTGCCAGACAGAGCCCGCCCATCTACAGTGCCAGAGAGCCCGCCCATATACAGTGCCAGAGAGCCCGCCCATATACAGTGCCATGCAGACAGAGCCCGCCCATATACAGTGCCAGAGAGCCCGCCCATATACAGTGCCATGCAGACAGAGCCCACCCATATACAGTGCCATGCAGAGAGAGCCCGCCCATATACAGTGCCAGACAGAGAGACCCCATATATGGCCCCTGTCCTCTAGGAGGTAACACACAGGCAATCCGTGTCTCAGAAATGTAAGAGAAATGATAATTTAGTCCACCTGCTCTACTAATACCAGATGGACGTCTCCACTAAGAGAGACAACATGGCGGCACTTCTGTCACTTTTGTCAACAGGAAGTAAAAAATATAATGGACGAGCTGGAGTTTAGTGACACCTGACAGTCTCCCAGATATTATTTATAAAGGGAACAGCAGAACAACCGCGCAGTGTCCAGACTTCACCAGCAGGGGTCCCCATCTAGCACGGTAACAAGTAGCTTGTGATAGAGTTGAATCCTCCGGAGAGTCACAGAGCGCAGGCTGAAGTGGACGCTCTGCTCCGTCCTCAGCTCGTACTCTATGGTTAACTTCCGGCGGAATGCGTCAGTTGCGTGACGTTTCCTTAGCCGGTAACGTGTGTGCGCTGTTGTGGAGCGAGGGGTCGGCTCCATCCCCACCCGGAACTTCTAACGTTAGGCCGGGACTCCTCCTCCTCCGTTTAATCTTCACCCCGGCCCTTGGTGCTGCTTTACGGCCACACAGCGGCTCTTTCCAGTAACATCTTGAAGTATCTTGTACTGTCAGTGTGGCCTCTGCTGCCTCACTGCTCACCAGTTCCCCCTCTTTCTACCTTTCGGCTCACTAGTGTCCTCCTCCTGCCTCACAGCTCACTAGTGCCCCACCCCCTCACTCACTTGCCCCACCCTACTCATTAGTACCCCCACTTCCTACCTCTCTGCTCACAAGCCCCTCGTTCTGCTTCACTGTTTACAAGTGCTCCCTAGTGCCCCTTTTCTTACCTCACTGCTCACTAGTGCCCTCTTCTGCTCACTAGTGCCCTCTTCTGCTCACTAGTGCCCTCTTCTGCTCAATAGTGCCCCACCTTTCTTACTAGTGCTACATTTCCTATCTCCCTGCTTACCAGTGCCCCTTCTCCTGCTCACTAGCTCCTCCACCTCCTCATTAGTTCTCTCTTCATCTCTTTCACCACTTTATACCCATTAATACCCCCTGCCTCACTTCTCACTAGTGCCCCCTCCTCCTCTAGTGTACCCCTGCCTCACTTCTCACTAGTGCCCCCTCCTCCTCTAGTGTACCCCTGCCTCACTTCTCACTAGTGCCCCCTCCTCCTCTAGTGTACCCCTGCCTCACTTCTCACTAGTGCCCCCTCCTCCTCCTAGTGTACCCCTGCCTCACTTCTCACTAGTGCCCCCTCCTCCTCTAGTGTACCCCTGCCTCACAAATCACTAGTGCCCCCTCCTCCTCTAGTGTACCCCTGCCTCACTTCTCACTAGTGCCCCCTCCTCCTCTAGTGTACCCCTGCCTCACTTCTCACTAGTGCCCCCTCCTCCTCTAGTGTACCCCTGCCTCACAAATCACTAGTGCCCCCACACTCTACCCCCCCGGTACACAATCGTGTCTTGGTATTACCACTACTGATCAGAGGGGCACCTTCATCTCTCGCCTGCTGGCCATGGCGTCCAAGTCTGGGAAGCTGTTTGATCTGGAGGGGAGCTGCGTCCTGTGCTGTCAGGAGTTTGATGTGTTCGCTCTAGGGAAGTGTGACCACCCCGTGTGCTACCGCTGCTCCACCAAGATGCGGGTTCTGTGCGAGCAAAAGTACTGCGCCGTGTGCCGGGAAGAGCTGGACAAGGTGAGAGGTGACCCCGGCCTGGGCACCACCGTAGTGTCATTTATTTATGGGTAACATTCTTCTTAAAAACAAAACAAAAACTTTTGACATGTCCTAGAGCTTTGATACTGCCTCCAGCTGTTGCAAAACTACAATTCCCAGCATGCCCAGACAGCCAACGGCTGTCTGGGCATGCTGGGTATTGTAGTTTTGCAACAGCTGGAGGCACACTAGTTGGGAAACATTGTGCTAGAGACGTGATCAAGCACAGACCTCAACGCCAGGACTGTGATTGATCTAAAATCCCAACAAGTTTCTTAAAGAGACAGTAACCCTTAAAGGGGTACTCCCGTGGAAAACTTTTTTTTATCTATTTATTTTTTTAAATCAACTGACTCCAGAAAGTTAAACGGATTTATAAATTACTTCTTTGAAAAAAATATTTGTCCTTCCAGTACTTTTTAGCAGAGGAAATTCTTTTCTTTTTGAATTTCTTTTTTTGCCTTGTCCACAGTGCTCTCTGCTGACACCTGATGCCCGTATCAGGAACTGTCCAGAGCAGGAGAAAAAAAATCCCCATAGCAAACCTATGCTGCTCTGGACAGTTCCTGAAACGGACAGAGGTGTCAGCAGGGATGCACTGTGGACAAGACAAAAATAGAAATTAAAAAATAAAAGAATTGCCTCTGTAGCATACAGCTGCTAAGAAGTACTGGAAGGACAAATAATTTTTTGATTGAAGTCATTTACAAATCTGTTTAACTTTCTAGCACCAGTTGATTTAAAAAAATAAATAAAAAAAAAAAAAGTTTTCCACCAGAGTATCTATGGAGGGACAGAGGCTTCCATAGATATGAGTGTCTGTTGTGCTCAGCAGGTTATTTCTATGGAGGTGAAGTGTCAGGTTTCTGACAGCTGCTGATCTCATGGCTGCCTGCGGGACCTGCTGGTGACAATTCGGCCCTATCCGGTCACTGCTGATTCCTAACCAGTGTGCCTCCAGCTGTTGCAAAACTACAACTCCCAGCATGCCCGGACAGCCTTCGGCTGTCCGGGCATGCTGGGGGTTGTTGTTTTGCAACAGCTGGAGGCACACTGGTTAGGAAATGTTGATTTAGTGAATAAGAGCTAGAATCTGATTGGCTGACACCAGAGCCAAGGTTCATCAGTACATGACATTTCCATGGTGGTTTGGACTCGGGCTCGGTTGTGTAAATGACGTCTCTATTATAGTGTGACGGACTTTTCAGTGATTCACTACTCTTCTGTGAGTCACCGGCACTGGACAGGCTGGTCGGCTGTCATTCCCCAGGTGTGGTATACGGCGCCCTCTGTCTCATGTGTTTAGTAGTTTGGACTGTGATTATTTTTTGGGGGGGTAATTTTTAAAGGGGTTATCTGTCAAAAATTATTTCTCCTCTATAATAAACTTAAAGGCTGCTTTCACACTATGAAATTCATCTGTTTTAAATATCCATAGTAAATGTGATGGGGTATAAATATATGGATTTATGATTATGTAAAATATATATATAACAGAAACAAATATACAATTTAGGAATAGATATTATATAACTATACAATCATTTCTGTTTTTTATATATTTTTTTATATAATCACAATTTTATCCATATATTTATACCCTATCACATTTAATATATATATAATCTCTATCTTGAGGTCTGTATCACATTTCTTTATTTATTGGATTACAAGATAGATAGATAGATAGATAGAGATAGATATATATATATATATATATATATATATCTATCTCTTAGTGTGAGCCCCCCGACCTCCATTTTTGTTTTCTTCGATTTAAATATCCGTTTGATGTTCCGTTATGAAAACCCTGTTAGAAAATCCCAGTATAGTCTATGGGATTTTTACATTATCCGTTTTAACTAGTTATAACCCGATATTAAAAGGGTACTCCGGCCCTAAGACATCTTATCCCCTATCCAAAGGATAAGGGGATAAAATGTCTGACCACTGGGGACCCCCACAATCTTGCATTCAGCACCCACTTCGGGGAGCTGCACGCCGCGCGGCCAGCTCAGAATCTGCCGTGTGATGATCACGGGTCAGGACTCCGCCCCTGTGTGACATCACGCCCCGCCTCCGCTATGCAAGTCTATGGGAGGGGGCGTGACGGACTCCTCCAGGTGGGTGCTGAATGCAAGATTGCGGGGGTCCCCAGCGGCGGGACCCCCACGGTCAGACATCTTATCCTCTATCCTTTGGATAGGGGAAAAGATGTCTTAGGGCCGGAGTACCCCTTTAATAACGGGTTAAAACGGATAATTTAAAAATCCCGTAGACTGGGATTTTCTAACGGCGGTTTAACGGTCAATTTTCAGGGTTTTTATAACGGAACATCAAACGGATGGATTTTATAGTGTGCAGCCTAACTTGCCTTCTGCCACTCCCCCGGTGCTGCGTGATTCGGTCCCCTGTCCTCCGACCTCGGTCTTCTCCTGGCTACTGGGGCCCGACACATCACTGCGCTCAGCTAAACCTCAGCCACAGCGATTACCGGCCGTGGTGGGACATCGCTTTGGCCCGCAATTAGCTGAGCACAGTGTGACATAGCTGGGCCGGAGCATAGGAAACCAATTCTAGTGGAGGGTAAGTTAAAGTTTATTAAGGCAGTCCGGGCATATAGGCGTAAGAATAAGAAAAAAATTTCAGAGCCGCGGGGATCTGATCATCCATAATGGCTCACCTGGCTCCAGCCGTCTCCTGGGGTCTTCTGCTCTGGTCTGAGATCGAGCAGACCAGACCAGAGCAGAAGATAGCTGATAACACTGATCTGTGTTATGTCCTATGCATAGCACTGAACAGTATTAGCAATCAAAGGATTGCTATAGATAGTCCCCTATGGGGACATAAAAATTATTATTATTTTTTTTTATAAACATAGTTGGAATTACCGCATGCGTAAATGTCTGAACTATCAAAATATAATGTTAACTATCCCGTATGATGAACAGCGTAAACGTAGAAAAAAAATCTCTAATTGCTGCCTTTTTGTCACATTTTATTCCCAAACAAAATTTATAAAAAAATGTATTAAAGCTTTTATATAAGCAAATGCGGTATCAATAAAAAGTACAGATCATGGCACAAAAAATGAGGCCTCATACCGCCGCTTATACGGAAAGATGAAAGTTATAGGTTGTCAAAATAGAGGGATTTTAAACAAACTAATTTGGTTAAAAAGTTTGAGATTTTTTTTAAGGCTAGGGGATAAGATGTCAGATCGCAGGAGTCCCACCGCTAGGGAATTTGATTGGAATGGAAGTCGGGGGCCATGTGCGTTTACAAAGCCCCCATGGTGCCAAAACAAGGGACCCCCCCCCCACATGTGACCCTATTTCGGAAACTACGGAAACTATTTCGGAAACTTTCGGAATGTAATAAGGGGTGCAGTGAGTAATTACACCCCACTGGCGTTTGACAGATCTCTGGAACAGTGGGCTGTGCAAATAAAAAAAATAATTTTTTTTCACTGTTCAAAAAATCTTTTAGACACCTGTGGGGTGTAAATGCTCACTGCACCCCTTGTTACATTCCGTTAGGGGTGTGTTTGCCAAAATGGGGTCACGTGGGGTGGGGGGGGGGGGTTCCACTGTTCTGGCACTATGGGAGCTTTGTAAATGCCCATGGTGTTCAATTCCAGCCAAATTCTCTCTCTAAAAGCCCAATGGCTTTCATTTGGGAGGGTGGGGGGGTGGGGGTAAATGTGTAAGGGTGTGTATATGTAGTGTTTTACTTTTTTTATTTTGTGTAGTGTAGTGTTTTCAGGTTACATTCACATAGTGCTGGGCGGTATACCGGTTCACACCAAATACCGGTGTGTGTTTTTTTTTTCTTTACGATATGAATTTTTCACATACCGCAATACCGTTTCCATAGCAACCAACTCCAATGCGTGATGGCGTAGAGAAAAGTCCGGCGGCACAGCGTCTCTGGGAAGTGTAGTCCGAGCCGCACTGACTGTGAGGAGCTGGGAGGGGACTACAACGTGACTTCCGGGCGGGAGCGGGAAACTCGAGCAGAACTGCGGAGACATGGAGGAGAGTTACGGGTGGCCTGACCGAGATCCCGGGTACCATGGTGAGGACCCCCGACTACCTGACACTATACTGAGGCCTCCCATCCCCCCCCCCCCCCCCCCCGAAATACCATTTAAATACCAGGAAACCGCCATAATTAAAAAGAAAATACTGTGATATACATTTTTGGTCATACCGCCCAGCACTACATTTACACGGGCGGGGATTTACTTTGAGTTTCCCGCTGGGAGTTTGAGCAAACTTGCAGCAGAAAAGCTCACTGTAAACCCCCGCCCGTGTGAATGTACCCTGTACCTCCAGCTGTTGCAAAAGAACTCCTCCCAGCATGCACTGAGACCATACATGCTGGGAGTTGAAGTTATGCAACAGCTGGAGGCACACTTTTTCTATGAAAAAGCTGGAGGCACAGCTACAACTCCCAGCATGCTTGGAGTTAGTTATGCAACAGCTGGAGGCACATTTTTTCTATGAAAAAAATGTGCCTCCAGATGTTGCATAACTACAACTCCCAGCATGCCCTTTGGCTGTGCATGCTGGGAGTTGTTGCTGTTGGCAGGAGGCAAACAACCGACCTCCTGCTGTATTCATCCGCCGCTGCTGCCTCCACCGCCAGGGACCACGCCGCCGCCTCCAGGGACCTCCGCTGCCATTGAAGACAGGTAAGAGACCCCCAACAAGCCCTGATCGCCGCCCAGATCACAGCCCAGCAGGCTAGGGTGATTGGTCGGTCCTCACGCGATCGTAAGGTGACACCCGTGCCATCTCACTCCTGCTGGACAAGGGTGATTGGTGCCGTCTTGGACAGCACCAATCGCCCTTTTCTTTTGTCTCAGGACCCCCTCCCAGGAGTTTGCACAGGATGCCTGCTGAATGATTTCAGCAGGCATCCCATTCACCCCCCAGTTACCGGCAGTGAACGGAAACGTCCAGGGCGTGCATGTATGCCCTGGGTCCTTAAATCCCAGGATGCCAGGGCATACCAGTACGCCCTGTGTCTGGGATGGGTTGAAGGGGTATTCCAGGAAAAAACTTTTTTTTAAATATCAACTGGCTCCAGAAAGTTAAACAGATTTGTAAATTACTTCTATTAAAAAATCTTAATCCTTTCAGTACTTCTCCTAGAGCTTCTGAAGTTGAGTTGTTCTTTTCTGTCTAAGTGCTCTCTGATGACACGTGTCTCGTGAAATGCCCAGTTTAGAAGCAAATCCCCATAGCAAACCTCTTCTAAACTGGGCGTTTCCCGAGACAGGTGTCATCAGAGAGCACTTAGACAGAAAAGAACAACTCAACTTCAGAAGCTCATAAGTACTGAAAGGACTAAGATTTTTTTAATAGAAGTAATTTACAAATCTGTTTAACTTTCTGGAGCCAGTTGAGATATATAGATATATCTATATCTATATCTATCTATATATATCTATATATCTATATATCTATATATCTATATATCTATATCTATATATCTATATCTATATCTCAACTGGCTCCAGAAAGTTAAACAGATTTGTAAATTACTTCTATTAAAAAATCTTAGTCCTTTCAGTACTTATGAGCTTCTGAAGTTGAGTTGTTCTTTTCTGTCTAAAGTGCTCTCTGATGACACCTGTCTCGGGAAACGCCCAGTTTAGAATATATATAGTTTTTACCTGGATAACCCCTTTTAAGGTCCCAGATATTTTTAGCAGGTTCTGCATCAAATCTGACAGTCCGCATGCCACACGTAAGAATGGGGTTTTCCAATTCTCCTTTATGACGTATAACGAAGATCCCTAGGTGGGATCCAACTGCTGAGACCTCCCCCCCCCCCCCAACCAATCTTAACATTTCTCTGTCTAGTGAATTGTCAACCAACAAATATATATAGAATATGCGCTATTGCAATGATTAAGTTTAGTTTCATTTTGGTGAGTAAAATTAAATTAAATTAAATTATTTTTCATAATAAAAAAAATATATATGTAATGTTGTAGATTATGTGTGTAGACCAGTGTTTCCCAACCAGGGTGCCTCCAGCTGTTGCAAAACTACAACTCCCAGCATGCCCGGACAGCCGAAGGCTGTCCGGTCATGCTGGGAGTTGTAGTTTTGCAACAGCTGGAGGCACCCTGGTTGGGAAACACTGGTGTAGAGTTTTCCTTTTTTCATGGCTGCCCAGGATGTAGTTGCATTTCTTGGATATAATTTGCTTATAAAATTCCAACCCTTCTGACTTTGTCCTTACAGGTGGTGTTTGTTAGAAAAGTTGCGCCCTTCTTAAGCATCAACACCTCCCAGATGCAATGTGAGATGAAACACGACATCTACTTCAGTGATAGCAAACTTTTCTCTCTCTTCAGGTAAGTCAACCTTGATTAGACGGCATATTCAATCTAACGGGCTCCCCTTTTAAAAGAGCACTCTGTATAGAACTGTTATGTTTAGTGCAGCGTCGGCGTTATGCCGCCGCCTTTTGTTTTTTGTCTGTAATTAACTTAAAGGGGTACTCTGGCGCTTAGACATCTTATCCCCCTATTCAAAGGATAGGGGATAAGATGCCTGATCGTGGGGGTCCTGCCACTGGGGACCCCCGTGATCGTGCACGCTGCACCCCGTTAGAATCAGTCCCCGGAGCGTGATTACTGTCAATCACGGGGACGGAGCATTGTGACGTCACGGCTCCACCCCCCATGTGACGTCACAATCCGCCCCCTCAATGCAAGCCTATGGGAGGGGGCGTGACAGCAGTCACGCCCCCTCCCACAGGCTTGCATTGAGGGGGCGCAGCGTGAAGTCACAATGCTCCGTCCCCGTGATCGAGCGAACACGCTCCGAGGACGGAGTCTAACTGGGTGCGGTGTGCAAGATCACGGGGGTCCCCAGCGGCGGGCCCCCCGCGATCAGGCATCTTTTCCCCTATCCTTTTGGATAGGGGATAAGATGTCTAAGCGCCGGAGTACCCCTTTAACAGTAGTGTTTGCAGATCAATGTGGAGTAGTACAGGTCTACACTGGGTGGTACAGTAAGTCACGCAGGAACGTTCATGAGTGAGTCCTATAAATTACCAAATGGTTCCATGTACAAAGCTCACTGGGCATTGTAAAGTGATGCCTTGGCAACTATACCACCCAGAATGGGGCCTGCACCTTCCCATACCCAATCTGAAGATTGGGCTGGAGATTAAAGTTATAGGCTGCTGTGAGATTAAAACAAAAAAAAAAAAAAAAAAACATGGGCTTTTGGTGATATTGTGGCTCTAATAGATTTTTTTTTTTAAATTTATTTATAAAGAATCAGTAAATGTTTGTATTCTGCATAGCAATAGGGGGATAGATTTATCAAAACCTGTCCAGAGGAAAAGTTGCTGAGTTGCCCATAGCAACCAATCAGATCACTGCTTTCATTTTTAAAAAGGCCTCTGTAAAATGAAAGAAGCGATCTGATTGGTTGCTATGGGCAACTCAACATTTTTTCCTCTGGACAGGTTTTGGTAAATCTCCCCCCCCCCCCCATAGTGATACCCCCAGGTGAGTGGTTTTGCTGTAGTGTCTGAACGTATTTCTCAGACATCATGTATTTCTTATTCAGGCGCTTGCTGCAGCATGAATGTCACCTGTGCCCTGACATGAGACCCTTCCACGCCTTTGCTGACCTAGAACAGCACATGAGGAAACATCATGAGCTCTTCTGCTGTAAACTCTGTCTGAAGCACCTGAAGGTGAGAAGATATTTTGCTGCCATGTCTGTCTATAGATTGCTTTGCATTTCTTTGTCTTTTTCTATCCGCTCCTTGTATGAGCCTTAAAGGGTACCTTTCATCAAAAAAAAAACTTTTGATATCTTATAGATTAATGTATGCAGAATAACTTTACAATAGCATGTTGTTAAAAAATATTTCTTTCTATTTAATTTTCCACTTTGAAAAAATGACCACTAGAGGTCTCCCTACCAGTCCTGGCCACAAGGCCTTTTTTTAAATAGATTTAAAACTCATGCAGGAGTCCTAAATCTCAGACTGCAGCCGGGACACAGACAAGCTCCTATTTTTTAATAACATGCTATTGGAAAGTTATTCTGCATACATTAATCTATAATATATCAAAAGTTTTTTTTGAGGAGAGGTACCCTTTAAAAAAAAAAAAAAAGCTGCAGCAAATGTCTTTGGTGTCTTCACGTTTTTATGTTCTGTTCATCATTTTAAGAATTTTACCTATGAGCGGAAGTGGTATTCACGGAGGGATCTCGCCCGTCATCGCATCCAAGGCGACCCAGAAGACACATCCCATCGTGGCCATCCTCTCTGCAAGTTCTGTGATGAGCGTTACCTTGACAATGATGAGCTGCTGAAGCATTTGCGCAGGGACCACTATTTCTGCCACTTCTGTGACTCTGATGGGGCTCAGGAATACTACAGGTAAGTGACAGAAGGCGCAGTCTGTTTTTATGCTCTTTTATACATTCTTTTAGTATTGTAGGAACACCCCAGCAGAAGGGGTTATCCAGGAATAAACTTTTTTAGGGTACGTTCACACGTGCTGATTTTCAGCGTATTTTACGATGCGGATCAGCTGGTGAAGGCCCCGCTCTATGCTGGCTTTACATGTGCCTGCTCGTAGTGGCAATACGCCGCTACCAGCAGACACACTGCGATGTGCGAGTCGCAGTATACTCTCACATCGCGGGAGCTCTCTGCCTAGCTCAGAGCAGGGAGAGCGGCCATGATGTGCGAGTACTCCGCGCACATCGCTGCAGTGTGTCTGCTCGTAGCGACGTATTGCCGCTACCAGCAGGCACATGTAAAGCCAGCATAGAGCGGGGCCTTCACCAGCGGATCCGCAGCTAAATACGCTGAGAAAATCCGCGCGCGTGAACGTACCCTTAGGGTGCATGCACACCACGTTTTTGCTGTACAGTTCCCTTGTACGGTTTCAAGTTAAAAACCATACGGAACTGTATAGTAAACCGTATGTCAAACGCATCATCCGGTTGTGTCCGTTTTGCATCCTGTACGGTTTTGTCATATTTTTTTTTTTTTTTTTACCCGTACCCAAAACTGTAGTCTACCACGTTTTTTGGTCCGGGTGAAAAACCGTATTAAACCCTATACGTTTTTTTAACATGGGAGTCAATGGGAACCGTACAGAACTGTATGTGTGTACAGTTTCATCCGGTTTTCACCATACGGTTTTTGACTTTGCAGTTTTTTTTTTCTTGGAATTTCAATCAAACAAGTGAAACTTTATTCAAAATGGAGTGAAAAGTTAAAAACGTATGAGTTTTTTTCTTAAAAAACGGATACAACTGGACATCATTTTTCAAACCTTATATGGTTTTTAACTGTATACGGGTTGAAATTTGTACACATGTGTAAAAACGTGGTATGCATGCACCTTATATATATATATATATATATATATATATATATATATATATATATATATATATATATATGGCTCCAGAAGTTTAGACAGATTTGTAAATTACTTCTATAAAAAAAATCTTAATCCTTTCAATAATTATCAGCTGCTGAAGTTGAGTTGTTCTTTTCTGTCTGGCAACAGTGCTCTCTGCTGACATCTCTGCTTGTCTCGGGAACTGCACAGAGTAGAAGAGGTTTGCTATGGGGATTTGCTTCTACTCTGGGCAGTTCCCGAGACAGCTGTCATCAGAGAGCACTTAGACAGAAAAGAACAACTCAACTTCAGCAGCTCGTAAGTACTGAAAAGATTAAGATTTTTTTTTTTTAATAGACGTAATTTACAAATCTGTTTAACTTTCTGGAGCCAGTTGAGATATATATATAGGTATATATTATAGATAGATATATTAATATATATTATAGATTATAGATATAAAGACATTTCCCTGGATAACCCCCTTAATCCAGGCATCAGAATGTTTTATGTGCATGTGTGTATGCTTACTACATCTTCACTGGTTACTTTACAGCAGTGGCGTCCGAACTGTGGCACTACAGATGTTGCAAAACTACAACTCCCAGCATGCCCGGACAGCCGTTGGCTGTCCGGGCATGCTGGAAGTTGTAGTTTTGCAACATCTGGAGGCCCCCAGTTTTAACACCACTGCTTTACAGTATGTTTGTTTTTGTTTTCCTCACAGTGACTACTCATTCCTGAGGGAGCACTTTCGCGAGAGTCACTTTCTGTGTGAGGAGGGGAGGTGCAGCACGGAGCAGTTTACACACGCCTTTCGGACTGAAATTGACTACAAGGCACACAAAACCTCCTGCCATAGCAAGAACCGCGCCGAAGCACGCCAGAACCGGCAGATCGATCTTCAGTTCAGCTATGCTCCAAGACATAGTCATAGTCGCAGAGCTGAGGGTAAGGACTGTCAGTCCATATATCTGTCCTGCGTTTATTTAAAGGAAGTTTTTTTTTTTTTTTTTATTACAGTAAAGTTCGTTTAATTCATTAGCATTAGGGCAGGTGCCAGATTACCAAGTTTCTGGTTTACCGGGCGTTAAGCGGAGTTAAGTTTACCGCACTGTAGGAATAAAGTCTGGTTCATTGTTTCTTTTTTTTCTCATATATGACTTTTTGTGTTTTTCAGGTGTAGTTGGAGGGGAAGATTATGAGGAGGTGGATCGATATAACAGACAGGCAAGACCAGTAAGGGGGTTGGCACGTGGAGGTCAGCAGAACCGCAGGGGGAGCTGGAGGTATAAAAGGTAAGCAGAGAGGGTTGAGATTGGCAACGTTTTTGGGCACTGCAGCAGTTAAATAACAGTTGCAGAAGTGTACAAGGCCTTTAACCCGTTAACGACCATGGACGTCTATGCTCGTCCATGTGCCGTTAACGGGGTATGACGCGGGTTCCTGACTCGAGCCCGCGTCATACCGGCTGATCCCTGTAGCTGGGGGCCAGCGTTAATAGCCGACATGCGGCTGGCTATTAACCCTTTAGATCGCCGCTGTCAAAGGTGCCTTTTAACTGTGCCCTTTTAACTGTTGTGTTTTCTGATTATCTTGCAGAGAAGAGGAAGATCGAGAGATTGCTGCTGCAGTGAGAGCGTCTGTAGCAGCCAGAAGACAAGAAGAAACTGGGAGAAAACAAGTCCTGGAAAATGGCGATGGCCCAAAAAGTAGGACGGAGGACTTTAGGGATCCTGAGGAGGGACGCAAAGCAAAACCTATCCCTAAATCCTCTGGAGATACCACAGGTGACTGAAATTCTTTTGTGCAACTTCAGACACCAGCTTCTTCCAGGACAGATACTATAACAATCTGCAAATATTTTCTTAGGTCCAAAAGAATTGGGTATGACCTCAAACTCCTCCAACGGGGTATTGAAGCCAGAAGACTTCCCAGCTTTTGGCTCTGCTGTGGCTGCACCATTGAGGTATGATAAGAAGATGTCTCCTGTGAGCCGGTCTACAGGAACATATTTAGTGCTCATGAATATCAGGGGGAAAAGGAAAATGATTTACACATCTAAGTAGTTACATTACTCAGGGCGTAAAAGCAGACAAAGCCATGAGTAGTGTGCGGGAAGATTTCCAGGAGAAGCAGCAGGACACCTAGCTATGTACAGGATTTTCACAGACCCTGCAGCAGCTATTTAGAAATAGTAAAAAAAATAAAGAGCGCAAAGGTGTCCATTGACTTTATGTAAATTATAAATGTTTTCATTTTACTATGTTCTAAGTGCTCTCTAATACAGAGGACGTTATTTAATACAGAGGACGTTACAGACAGTGTACAATGTAGGTGAAGTGCGCCATGCAGTGTGCGCAGCGCTTGCTCCCGTCTGTCTGATTGACAGGCAGGGAGCTGCGCTGTGCTCGTCAGTGTCCAGGCTGCACTATGAGAGTTAGGACTTATATACATGAGTCTGAACTCTATAAGAGACTTAGAACATGTAGAGAGACCCCTAGTGGTCAGTTTTTACAAGTCAAAATAAATATATAAATATAAAAAGAAATGTAATGACACAGTATTATAAAGTTGTTTCTAATACATTAATAAACAACATATAAAAAGTTTGTGATGACAGGTACTCTTTATTGTTAAAGTTCTTGTTAATGTAGTTATAAAATGATTGAACGGGACCTGAGAGTTATTTTTCTTTGCAGTGCACCTAAACCAGCTCCTGTTAAATCAGCTCCTGTTAAACTAAAGGAAGAGGATTTTCCAAGTCTGTCGTCCACCTCAGGCTCCTCCTCAGCTTCCCCCTTCCCTGCTGGGCCATCGTACACTTCTTCAGCAAGGTCTTCAAAAGCTTTCCATGAAGAGGATTTCCCAGCCTTGGTGTCCAATATAAAGCCTGGTAAACCACTATCGGCTGTCACCTCTGCTTGGACAACTTCCTCTTCTAAAAGTTCCACAAAACCCTCTTCACCTACCATAGCTGCTTCAAGCAAAGTATCAAAGAAAGCCGCCCAGCCGAGTATCTCAAAAGGTCCCTACAAGAAACTTCAGAGACCTCCTTCCCTCTCCGACGATGAAGATGACGGTACAGGGATAACTGCGCAGGAATTCCGCAATGCTCCGACCATGATGGATATCTCTAAGCTGCTCACCACATCTTCTTCCCAAACAAGTGGGAAAAGCAACAGAAAGAAGCGCGTGGGATCAGAGCATCCAAGCCATTCATCCCCAGGTCTTACTGTAGAAGAAAGGTCGACGAGTTCTTCCCTCAAAGAGAATGCCACAGAGATTGAGCGCACCCCGACACCCCCTGCAACATCAATCCTCAGCGATAAGTCAAACACAGTTGTTAATGGTCTCAGTGAGAAAAAGGTGCCGGACAAAGGAAGTGGCTGTAAAGATCCCCCTGGGCTGAAGACTTTGTCCTATGCAGGTCCAAAGTACCCTGGACCAGATGAGGATTTTCCAGCATTGGGGAACAGTAACTCGATGAGGATGCCACCACCAGGTAAAATCCCACCAGTAGTTTTTTTAATTATTTTTTTTGTAGACCTCTCACTGGTATATCTGTTGGGAGAAAAAAAAAAAAGACAGATACCGGCGCCTAGTGCATTACCCTTGGTAACAGGAGCAGTAGGTCAGAGGATCGGCCCAAGGACCATATAGATGGCTGCTCACCTTAGGTACGATAAAAAAGAGCCTGTCTCCCCAGTGATATTGGGGTGCTATGTGGAGATGTAGCCGCTGCTTGCCTCTTGGGTTGCAGGATCCAGCAGGGTTGCTGGCCTGGATGCAGAGGAGAAGAGACTGGAAAGAAAACCCTTTGGTGATGGCGCTGCAGCTCTCTCAAATGAAGAGGATGGACAAGAAGATATCTTTACAAGGTTCACAGTGGAGCCACTTTTATTAGATTAAAAAATAAATAAAAAACAGACGATGACGCATTTCGAGAGGTGCCCTCCCTTCCTCAGATCAGGATCCTGATCTGAGGAAGGGAGGGGACCTCCCGAAAAACGTCATCACCAGTTTTTTTATTTTCTAATCTAATAAAAGTGGTTCCACTGTGAACCTTGTAAAGATATCTTCTTGTCCATCCTCTTCATTTGAGAGAGCCGCAGCGCCATCACCAAAGGGTTTTCTTTCCAGTCTCCTCTTCTCATTGGTATATATCCCTTTACCATAGCTAAATAATAAACTAGAGGACAAAGTCACACCTTTTTAAATCTGGAAGGTTTTGAGTGTCTCTAAGGGGCATTCCCACCTTAGACATGTATGATCTATCCACATATGATAGATTGGGGTTTCCCACTTGGCGAGGTGACCTCTGGCCATTGCACCAGGAAGCCAATGAATAGAAGAGGTGGACGCACATGTCTACAGGTCTCTCCAGTCACTTCTGTAGAGGTTACTGAAACATCTGAGCAACAGGACACCTATTACACATTTATTTATGGCCAACTTATAGGACATGCCATAGATGTTTAAGGAGGGAGTACCTCTTAAAAGGGGTATAAGTGTCTGGGGAACATTCTAGCCCCCTCCTTCAGAGATGCACTAGTGTTACAGCCTTTTAGGCCAATCTCCTTTCTCAGCCGGTGATTGGCTGAGCGGCCATCACTCCTTCTTAAAGGGGTACTCCGCTGCTCAGCTTTTGGAACAAACGCTGTAGTTGGGAGTTTGTGAAGTCATAGCCCCGCTCCCTCATGACATCACTTCCCGCCCCTTCAATGCAAGTCTATGGGAGGGGGCGTGACAGCCGTCACGCCCCCTCCCATGGACTTGCATTGAGGGGGCGGGGCGTGATGTAATGAGGGGGTGGGGCTATGACTTCGCAAACTCCCAACTCCAGCGTTCGAGCAGCGGAGTACCCCTTTAACGTTGAATGTGGGCTCCACGGCCCACTGGAGTATGGAAAGTTGAGCAGCATGAGCCGGGTCCCTGCGGACGAACCTCCCCATGATCAGACACTTATCCCCTATCGGGTAAAGTTGTGTTCCCCAGAGTGCCCCTTTAAACATTGACATCAATAATTCCTGGTAGTTCGAAATTATTTTAATCAACTAAAATTCTGAAGATGTTTATTAACCTGGTGCTTTTTTTTTTTGTAGGATTTTGTCCCGTAGTGACTGCCGCACCTTTGCCACCTCCTCCAGGATTGTCCTCATCGGTTGGGAAGCCTCCTCCAGGATTTACCAATGTATCATCGGCGCCTCTCCCTGCACAGCCACCCGTCAAACCAGTGAAGGAGTGAGTAACAATTAACTTTTTTTTTTTTATTCTCTTGAAGCTATTAAAGGGGTTATCCAGGAAAAAACTTTTTTATGAGAAAAGGGCTGCAGTGCCCTTCTCTCATATATAGGGGGCATTCACCATCATTTCTTCAGGATGTCCAAATAAAGCATTTCCAGGGTGATGTTTGAATTGTGGATAACAACTAAATGTGTTTTAGAAAATTGTAAGCACCTTTTTAAAGGGGTACTACCGTGGAAAACTTTTTTTATTTTTATTTTATTTTTTAAATCAACTGGTGCCAGAAAGTAAAACAGATTTGTAAATCACTTATATTAAAAAATCTTAATCCTTCCAGTACATTTTAGGGGCTGTATACTAAAGAGAAATCCAAAAAGAAATGCATTTCCTGTGATGTCCTGACCACAGTGCTCTCTGCTGACCTCTTCTGTCCATTTTAGGAACTGTCCAGAGAAGCATATGTTTCGTATGGGGATTTTCTCCAGTTCCTAAAATGTACAGCAGAGGTCAGCAGAGAGCACTGTGGTCAGGACATCACAGGAAATTCATTTCTGTTTGGATTTCTCTTTAGTATACAGCCCCTAAAAAGTACTGGAAGGATTAAGATTTTTTTTTTATAAAAATGGTGCCAGAAAGTTAAACAGATTTGTAAATCATTTTTATAAAAAAAAAAATCTTAATCCTTCCAGTACTTTTTAGGGGCTGTATACTAAAGAGAAATCCAAAAAGAAATGAATTTCCTGTGAAGTCCTGACCACAGTGCTCTCTGCTGACCTCTACTGTACATTTTAGAAATTGGAGAAAATCCCCATACGAAACATATGCTTCTCTGGACAGTTCCTAAAATGGACAGCAGAGGTCAGCAGAGAGCACTGTGGTCAGGACATCACAGGAAATGCATTTCTTTTTGGATTTCTCTTTAGTATACAGCCCCTAAAAAGTACTGGAAGGATTAAGATTTTTTTTTTTTTATAAAAATGATTTACAAATCTGTTTAACTTTCTGGCACCAGTTCATTAAAAAATAATTAAAAAGTTTTCCACGGTAGTACCACTTTAAGCTTTCTGTTTTTCTTTCCATCTGGGTCTCGTTCTGCACCAGGACTTACCTCAGACCTGAGAACTTCCAGCAAAGAAACATCCACCTGATCGACTCCATCAAAGATTACCTGCACAGCGACGAGTCCAAGTTCAATGAATTTAAGTCCTATTCTGGCAAGTTCAGACAGGTGAGTACTGAGCGCCGTGTGTGTTGTATACAGCTGCGGACAAAGTTTGGAATATGATAGTAATCGCTTCCATTGTTTGCTAAACGTTTCGATTTGTCACATGTAATTGCATTTAGTTACCACTAGATGGCATCTGAATTCGGTTCATTGTGATTTACATCTAGTAAAGCAAACTGTAGACCTCCAGCTGTTGCAAAACTACAACTCCCTGCATGCCCGGACAGCCTTCGGCTGTCCGGGCATGCAGGGAGTTGTAGTTTTGCAACAGCTGGAGTCACCCTGGTTGGGAAATACAGGTCTAATGTGTATGTGGCCTCCTCACACTTTTTCAGAGAGAAAGAAGCTGCTGCCAGAGGAGTCTGACAGCAGCTTATCCTTCCTCTGTCCATTCAGAACACATGAGCGCTGGTCTTGGCTGGACGTTCATGTGTTCGTAGTAGGGCTGCACGATTTATCGCAAAAATAATCAAATCATGATATATGCCGTATACAATTACGTGCCCACAAAAAATCTGGCGATTTTATTAGAGCTTGAATTTCCGTGGGTCCCCGGCTCCAGACCCTGCATGTGTAATATGGTGCCGGGATGTGGGGGGGAAACAAAAAATGAATAAAAACTGATGCTCACCTAGCCCCGTTCTCCTCTGTGTTCCCGGTGTCTTCCCTGTACTCCAGAACAGCAGCTGGTTTCAGGACTTTTCCGCACAGCCAATCAGTGGCCGCAGCGGTGTCATGTGTCAAGCCAGTGATTGGCTGAGCAGAAAGGTCCTGTAAGTACAATCAGCTGCTTGTCTCTGAAGAAGGAAGCACAGAAGATCCAGAGACAGCAGGGAGAAAAATGGGATCTGCAGCAGATCTACGGGGGACCGGGGCTAGATGAGCATTAGGTTTCTTTTAGGTTACTCCCACCCACCAGGACCATATTAAAGGGGATGGGGGGGGGGATAGACATGAAACCAGGAGGGGGAGGAGGGGGGGATAGACATGAAATTAGGGGGGGGATAGACATGAAACCAGGAGGGGGAGAATAGACATGAAACCAGGAGGGGGAGGGAGGGGGGATAGACATGAAACTGGGGGAGGGATGGGGGATAGACATGAAACCGGGAGGGGGGGATAGACATAAAACCGGGGGAGGGAGGGGGGATAGACATGAAACTGGGGGAGGGATGGGGGATAGACATGAAACCGGGATGGGGGATAGACATGAAACCGGGAGGGGGGATAGACATGAAACCGGGAGGGGGGATAGACATGAAACCGGGAGGGGGGATAGACATGAAACTGGGGGAGGGAGGGGGGATAGACATGAAACTGGGGGAGGGATGGGGGATAGACATGAAACCGGGAGGGGGGATAGACATGAAACCGGGAGGGGGGATAGACATGAAACCGGGAGGGGGGATAGACATGAAACTGGGGGGGGGGGGGTTCAGGGGGGATAGACATGAAACTGGGGGGGGTTCAGGGGGGATAGACATGAAACTGGGGGGGGGGGGGGATCAGGGGGGATAGACATGAAACCGGGAGGGGGATGGGGGATAGACATGAAACCGGGAGGGGGGGATAATAGACATGAAACGGGGGGGGTTCAGTTGGATGACGGGACAGTGTGCGCAGCGACGTGATGACGACGATGGAGAGCGCTGACGATGCAGGGGATCCCGAAGAGACATGAAACTGGGGGGGGTATAGACATGAAACTGGGGGGGGTTCAGGGGGGATAGACATGAAACTGGGGGGGGTTCAGGGGGGATAGACATGAAACTGTGGGGGGGTCAGGGGGGATAGACATGAAACTGGGGGGGGGGGGTCAGGGGGGATAGACATGAAAATGGGGGGGGGGGGTTCAGGGGGGATAGACATGAAACTGGGGGGGTTCAGGGGGGATAGACATGAAACGGGGGGGTTCAGGGGGGTTAGACATGAAAGAGGGGGGGGTAGACCTGAAATAGGGGGGGGGATAGACATGAAATCGTGCGAGGGGGGGGGGGTAAGACATGAAACCGGGGGGGGGGGGGGGGGGGGAGGGATAGGCCTGAGATTAGAGAAAGAAATATGTGTGGGGGTGGGGGGGGGAGATAAAATGGTGGATATTGAACATGAAATAGAGCTGGGAAATGGGGAGATAGATGTGGAATGAGAGTTGAAATTCCCTACATGTTACATCTTAATGTGAAATGGGGAGAGGGCGTTAAATGTTGGGAATTTCACCATTTGTCTATTCTATCGCAGTCTTTACCTCCATAAGTGCAGCCCTAGTTTGTAGGGATGAGAAGAGAGCGGTCAGACGTGTCGATGGCTTCATGTATTTCTTTGTTTTTCAAGGGATTGATATCTGCCTCTGAGTATTACAAAGCTGCCATCAACTTCTGGGCGAGAACTTCAGTCTGATCTTCAACGAGCTCCTGGTGCTTCTTCCAGATAACACCAAACAGCAGGAGCTGCTGAGCGCCCACCAAGAGCTGCGACTAGACAGAAACAAAGCTCCAACAAGTCCAAGTAGAGCAAGAAAGCCGCCTGGAAACGGGACTCCAGCTCCCCGAACTGGACTACTCCACCTGCCCCTCCTGCAGCCAAGTGCTGGCCCCCCAGGACATTGCATATCACAAGGAGTTGCACCTCGAAGACAATGACTTTCCCTCGCTCCAGGCCATCAGCCGCATCATCAGTTAGGCCCTTGGAGAACATACCCCAGGTTTGGGTGTGCGCTCGAAAGGAAAGAGGGAAAAAATAATTTAATTAAATCAATAATGCACCAAAAATACCAGTAATAGTAAAAAGTGGAAATGTGGGCAAATCCGGGCGGCGTTATGGCTGCCTGGCGATTATCAAAGTAATTATTACGACGCTCGGTGATGACGGTGCGGAGCGTGGCGGGCACGACGTTGGTGCTACCCTCTGAAGAGGAACGACCATCAATCCCAGCCAGAGCTGAATTGCTGCA
>NW_026609071.1:0-42237 GCF_029499605.1 Hyla sarda | reverse complement strand
CCATATATATGAATGTATACTATATACTGACCCCCATATATATGAATGTTTACTATATACTGACCACACATATGAATGTATACTATATACTGACCCCCATATATATGAATGTATACTATATACTGACCCCCATATATATGAATGTATACTATATACTGACCCCCATATATGAATGTATACTATATACTGACCACACATATGAATGTATACTATATACTGACCCCCATATATATGAATGTATACTATATACTGACCCCCATATATATGAATGTATACTATATACTGACCCCCATATATGAATGTATACTATATACTGACCCCCATATATATGAATGTATACTATATACTTACCCCCATATATATGAATGTATACTATATATTGACCACATATATGAATGTTTACTATATACTTAGCAACCAATCAGATCGCTTCTTTCATTTTTGAATAGGCCTCTGAAAAATGAAAGAAGCAATTTGATTGGTTGCTATGGGCAACTCAGCAGCTTTTCCAGGAAAGTAAAGTTTAACCACAACACTGTAACACTGTCCACCCTGGGACTCGAACCAGTGACGGTTTCCCATCCCACTGTACTGCCGAGACGGTCCTGCTTATCTTACATGCAGTGAGATCCCCATAGACCACAATTAGCCTATTGGTTTTATTGGGCAAAAAATCACAGAGTTGATGCACTAGTCACAGTTCTCTATACCATTAATGAAGGGAGGGCTCAATATTCGCAAATTTGCGCATATGCGCACAAATTTTCACATATGCGCAAAAAAAGCGAATATTCGTAATTATGAATATATAGTGCTATATTTGCAATATTTGCAAATTCGCGAATATGCTATATTCGCGATTAAAATTTGAATTGCGAATATTCGTGAGCAACACTAGTCGCTGCAAATACAGTGAAGGAGTTTAAACATGCATGGGATAGGCATAAGGCTATCCTTCATATAAGATAGGGCCAGGGACTATTGATAGGATTCAGATTATTGGGCAGACTAGATGGGCCAATTGGTTCTTATCTGCCGACACATTCTATGTTTCTATACTGTATGGATATCAGAAAAATGGTTCCAAGCTCTTATTTCTTTATTAAATTCACTACTTTGGGGCAGGAAAGCACGAGAATGAAATATGTTTCTTTAACGTTAGCTGAGCACGATGGGGGTTGGGCACTTTTTTTTTTTTTTTAGGTACTTTTTAGCACTAAAATTGCAGACTATTATGAGAAGGAGGGAAAATGTAGTCCTATTTTTTCTCTCTAAGGGTATGTTCACACTACGGAATTCCCGCGGAAATCCACGGGCGGAATTCCGCAAGCCGAATTCCACGGGCGGAACTCCGAGAGCCGAATTCCGCGGTGTGAACTTAACATTAATGTGAATGGGTTTCCGCGAGAGCCGTTCACACTGCGGAATTTCAGCGCCAATGAAATTGTTCCGCCCAAAGAAAGAACATGTTCATTCTTTGCACGGAAGTCCGCGAGCACTGCATAGCTGTCAATGGTGACGGCTCAGTGCCGCCCGGTCCTACCGCCACCGCCGGCTGCCAGTCTGAATCTTCGCTCACTGAATTCAGCGAGCGGAGATTCCATTCACACACTGTAGTGTGAACATACCCTAATGGGTCGTTATAAGGATATTTTTGAGATTTTGGAAGCTGGGATACTCACTACACCCATGCATATCTAGATAATTAAGTATGGGAGGAACTTAAAAAATGTTTAAAATCACATGGAGATTTGACTTTACTTCATTATGGTCGAATAAAGCACTTAAAGAATTCCTTAAAATTAAAGATTCACTCTTTTGGATGAAAAGGGGCTTATTTATGTAAATCAATTATACGCTTTAGGTCAAATAAAGTCGTTTGAAGAGATAGCCCATAAGTGTGTGGGGGGAAGACAATCAGAAACATTGTTTTTAACAAATAAGTAACACAGATCATAAACCAATAAAAGGAGAGATTGGAGATTTCAGGGATTCTATATATAAGAAAAGTTTAATTAGACTATTTCCTTATGCGAAGTTGCTGTCTCGGCATGCTGGGAGTTGTGGTTCTGCAGCGGTTGGGGGTTCACAGCTTGAAGACCACTGCTATAGAGGGTGCAAATGTATCTGAGCCCTGGAACTCAAATAATGTGAAATATGAGATGATCAAAATGGAGCCCCTGCACTAATTACTTGGGTTCTGAGGTCTGTAAGGTCCATAGTAAAAACATCAGGTTCTGTCTATAGCAGATACTAAATCATGGCAGCTCAAAGAAACAAGCAGTCATTCTGACATGTCACATGTGATGTCATAGACAGCTGGAGGCCTGACATCCCACTGACAGCCGCCCGAGCCTTCAGTCAGTTCCAGTGCGATTAGTGAGAATAGTGAGATTAGCGTCTTCTTCTTCTACTTGTCTGAAATGGAGCTAAAAGGACTGGGGTTCGTCCCCCTCCTGTTGGCGTTTTGGTGTGCGGCCTGGCTTGCCACCAGCTACATCATGACGGTCGTCCTCGGCCATGCAGCCTCGCCACTGATGAGCATCAGGTAAGATAAACAAGCACATGATTCTTATTTCATGGGTTGGGAGTGAGGAAATATCCATAATAACATTGGTTTCTTTTCCTTCACAGTGACGTGGGAAATGTCTTTCCCGAAAGCATATTATTCAGAATTGGATTCATAGGGACGTCCATTGGCACTTTGGTACTAACCTTTCTTATTTATAAGTATATGGTTATGCATACTGAAGAGTTCAGGGGTCATCAGGTCCTGATCCAGAGGATCCTGCTGGCCATTGTGTGGGCCTCCTGTTTTTCCACAGCTGTTATGCATGTATTGTCCCCCGAAGAATATCCCAGGATACACTTTGTCAGCACGATAATTTCCATTACATGTGAAGCCTTATACTACCTTGGGCAGTCCATCCAGATGTATAAATTACCAGGAGCAAAAAAAGTCATCCACCATAGTAGATGCACCTGCTGTGGCCTGACTTTTGTCTGTGTAGTTTTCTATTTTGGATATGAAACATTAAAGGAATTATTCCATAATGATGAAGACTGGGACGAGATCCGTGAAATCCCCATCATAATCATCGAGTGGGTGATGCTTCTACTGATCCTGATAAACATCGTGACCTATTATTCCACCATGCAGAGGTTATTGTTGACCGTCTCCAGAAACAGCTGCACACTCTCTCTTAGAGTAAAAATTGATGACTTCGGGGTGTAGACCACCACGGGGGCCATCAAGTGGACTTCTGGGAGAGATACTGCACAGGACACGGAAAACATCTAAAGAAGAATAACTGGGGGACTACATATGGTGCCAGTAATCATGACACAATAATATGAGCTGGTGATATTACCTATACAAAAAAAAATAAAAAAAATAATAAAAAAATATTGGTGTGTGAAGTGTAATACCTAGTTAGAAAAACAGAATCAAATTCATCATTATAACCCCCCTCTGCATTACCCTGTTTATTATTTTTCAAGCAAGCACTTTGTTCTAATTCGTCCACTCTCTGGCGTGCTCCTTGTATAAGGGGTTTGGGATACCCTTTTTGTTTAAAACGATCCTCCAGGTTCTCTAGTTGTTGTAGGTATTTTTGTGTGGAAGAACAATTCCTTCGGATTCTTTTCATTTGACCTAATGGAATGTTCTTCTTCCATTATTTAAGATGGCAACTGTTAAAGTCGAGGTATCTGTTTGCATCCACCTCCTTAAAATAGTTGGCAGTATGCGAACAGCCATCCTGAATATAGATATTTAAATCCAGGAACTCACATTTTTTGGGGGGACTGATGCAGCGCTGCCTTTGGATATCTCTGGCTCTGCCATAGCGCTTTTTTTGAGGGGGCGTGTCGGCTGCCCCTTCGTCTGGTGGTCAACACTAGTGTTGCTCGCAAATATTCGCAATGCGCGAATTCGCGAATATTCGCCAATATAGCACTATATATTCGAAATTACGAATATTGTTTTTTTTTTTTTCACAATACACATCACAGTGATCATCCCTCTCTGCTTCCAGCTTGTGTGGTGTAAAGAAGGCTCTAATACTACTGTGTGAGACTGGCGTATGAATTTTCGCATATGGGAAAATTTGCTTATGCACATTTTCATTTATGCAAATTTTCGCATATGCAAAAATATTACGCGAATATTACGAATATGCGAATTTAGCGAATATATGACGAATATTTGTCCATATATACGCGAAATATCGCGAATTCGAATATGGCCTATGCTGCTCAACACTAGTCAACACGCGCTATCTGGCCAGCGAGCCAGGGCCCCGTACAGGAGATCACGGGGCCCCCCAGCAGTCGGACACCCCACAATCTGAAATGTATCCCCTATCCTTGGGATAGGGGATGTTTTTCAACACTGCACTACTCCTTTAATGGCCTCCAAAATGAAGTTCCTCTGATGTATGGGCATCAAGGGATCTTCCACTAAAAAAGATCACACAGCTTCCACTCCTCTGTCATGTGGGATGTTACTATATAATGAAGCAATATCTAGCGTTGCCCACATATAGTCCTCTTCCCGTATGATATCTTTCAATAGGGTTAATAAACGCCCATTTATCTCTGAGGTATGCTGGTAAAGACACCGCACATTTCTGTAACTGATGGTCTATATATTCAGATAAACATCTGGCAACTATCGGACGACCAGGTGTTTTTTTTTCGGTCTTTATGTACATTAGGTAGAAAATAAAAATAAGGTACATTTGGTTTGGGGTTAAATATATATCATGTTTTTCCCTCTTAAAGGGGTACTACGCACCAAGACATCTTATCCCCTCTCCAAAGGACCCCCGTGATCTCGGTTGCGGCACCCTGTTGTCATCACTGCACAGAGAATACAGGGGCCAGCACATCGGCATAGCCATTGACTGTCCTGGCATGCTGGGAGTTTTGCTACAGCTGGAACTCTTTTTATTAGAAAAATATAAAACTTTTACAAAACACAAATACAATGCTTAATCAGCTGAAACATAAGGATGAAAAAGTAACAAATATAAACTCTTTGTTACAGAATAAAAGGACCTACCTAACCAACCAGCCCAGCTTAACTCAACTACCAAATAATGCCTGATACTACTAATTCTTACCTATTATCCTTCCAAACACACACACATACACACACACATTAATTACCAACAAAACATAAATATAGCTTTCCTTAATTAAGTTTTAACTGAAAACATCCGAATAGGAAACTTATCCCCACATACCATACACAAAATGCATTAAACAAAAATAAATAGGGCTAACTGCCATAAAAATAATAAGGAAATAAATAAAATAATTCCATCTTGGAAATACCATTAATTTTACACACAGACAACAACCAATACTCACAATACATATTAGATCATAACAACGAAAAAAATAAAAAAATAAAATAAAGTAAAAAAAAATAAAAAAATTTATAATAAAAAGAGGGCTTATTGCCATAACTAAAAATAATTCCAACTTGGAAATTTCATTTATTTATTTATTTTTTCCCCTTTCTCCTTTCCCTTCTCTTTAAACTATAGTAACACACACATGCATGGATACATTACCATAAGGGGGAAAAAATAAACACAATAATATCAACTAAAAGCTGGTCCGACTTCCTTTACCCAACAATGAGGTATAACACTATACAAAAATACATAAAACTATTTATACTTATGAAATACATGTAAACAAGAATAAAACCTAAAGAAAAATAACCTACACTATGAACTCTCCCATCACCCACACCACTCCCACTGGACATGGTCAGAGTTCGTGTATCACAGTGTTTTTTTTATTTATTATTATTTTTTTTTTACTGAAACAGTCATTGTCCATAAACTGACCCAAGTCAGACCCAAAGCATCACCCCCTCCCCCCAACAACCCCCACCCAACTTAAAATTAATCCCCCCCCCCACTATTATTAACTAACTCAACAATGTACTAATTCACTACAACCACAGAAATAATATGAAAAACAAAGTAATACAGTACTTCAAACCCCCACCAGGCCCAAGATTGGTTGCCTGCAAGCCCTTTACATTCAAATTACAGAAAACAAAACAAAAAGCTAGAGTGACATGCATAGCCCACCACCAGGAAGAAGGATGGCAATCCTGATAAAACTAAGTTTCAAAATGCTTACCCTATGAACCTTACTTCTAACCCTATCGCTATCCCTTCATAAAACTGACCCTATACTCACCCTAACATCTATATACTGTCCCTAACCAAAATTAAGGTACATCAAAAGAAAACCCTCTCCACAGGAGAGAAGCCCTACTGGTACCAAGACTGCCATACTCCAAAGACCTGATCTTCCCGAGGTCACCAGTGATGTTCCTACATACCTCCACCTCGGAGAGGACTTTCTGTTGGGTCGATACTAAGCACCGTGCATTCCACGTGTAGTACCTAACCACTAAGCTAACTAAGAATAAAGTGCCCCGATCACGGCCACCCAGGTTCCTGAATGCCCCATAAGCCCACTCCGGATAGGAAAGGCCGGCAAGTTGACTCCAGCCGATGGAAGCACCCACCCTGTTGTAAACCCCTATATTAAAGGGACAATGAAGCAGGAAGTGGTCCATGCTTTCCAGCGTGTCCCCGTACTCTTCTCGGGGACATCCCCGGTCATCAGAGTTCCTGTACTTCAGGTTGTCCCTCACATATAGCTTCCCCTGAAAGCAGCGCCAGGCCAAGTCCCAAAACTTCTGGGGGATCCTTTTCATATTTAAAAGATGCAATCCCACCGTCAGATCCCGACCTGGGCAGTCCCTGAGCGCCAGAGGCTTCTGGAAGTGGGTCAACAGAACCCGTTTGTCAAGGAACTGCCTTGACTGGGTCCTGATCTCCCACACTCCCAGACCCCACCGACGTATCGCCTTCAGAGTCGGGGTAGCGTAAGCCGGAAGATATCCATGTGGTGTACGGAGGTCCTTCACTTGCCCTCCTGTCTCCCATTCCTGGAAGAAAGGCCGAAACCATTCCCTGCAGGAGAGTACCCACGGAGGAGCCCTCTCTGACCAGAGGTTTGCAATGTTGGCTTTCAAGAAGGTGTTCGTTAAGAACACCACAGGGTTTACCATAGATAAACCCCCTAGTCTCCTCGTGCGGTACGTAACCTCCCTCTTGACTAGGTTCAACCTGTTCCCCCATAACAGTTGGAAAAACAGGCTGTAGACCCTAGTGTAGTAAGCCTCTGGTAAAATACATACGCTGCCCAGATAGATAAACAAGGGGAGCAGGTACGATTTGATCAGGTGTACCCTTTCCCTGAGGGTCATAGACCAACCCTTCCACTGGTCCACCCTCTGAGTGGCATCCTGGAGCTTACCATCCCAGTTTTTGGTGGGATAATCATCCTGGCCGAATGTGATGCCCAAAACTTTTGCTGAGTCTTGGGGCCCTGGAAGGGTGTCCGGGAGATCAAACGTGGGGTCTCCCCCTCCCAGCCAGAGACTCTCACACTTATCCTGGTTGATCTTAGACCCGGATGCCTCCGAGTAGCGGTCCACTTCCGACATCACCACATCGGCCTCCTCTCTCGAGGAGAGGAAAATGGTGACATCATCAGCGTACGCCACCACTCTCTGGGCGACACCCGGCTCCGCCAGAATCATCCTGACTCCCGCCAATGGTCCGCAACTCACCCTCCTAAGGAAGGGATCGATCGCAAATACATATAAGAGCGGGCTCAAAGGACAACCCTGACGGACTCCAGACCCCACCTCAAAGAGCGGCCAGACCACCCGTTCACCAGCGGGAAACTCTCTGCCCCTGCATACAAGATCTTAAGCCAATTAACAAAAGTACACGGTAAGCCATATCTCAGGAGGACGGACCAGAGGTAGTCATGGTTCACTCGATCAAATGCTTTGGCCTGATCCAAGGAAAAGTAAGTACCCCTTCCAGAGACCCGCACTACTCCGCTCCACTGCCTCCCTGACACTGAGGACAGCACTTAAGGTGCTTCGGCCTGGAACAGAGCAGTGCTGAGCCCCCGAAAGGAGCCGGGGTGCAAACTTCACCAGCCGATTAAACAGTATCTTGGCCAGAAGCTTCCTGTCTGTAGGTGCGAGTAGAAGGATCTGACGACCTCCAGGATCCCTGATCTGGACCGATTCAGAGATCCCGTACTATCAATCAGTCCTGAGACTACTTTACTACTCACTGACATCTTGCAGTTCCTGTAAGGGTCGGGCGAGCGGTACTTCCCGTAATCCCTCTCAAAAACCAAAGATGCTTGCCTATCGTACTGACACCTCATCAGCAAGGACTTCACTCTGGAGATATCCTCTCGGCTACCTCCAGTCGAGACGAGAAGCTCGAGTTTCCTCCTCAGTCCCTGATACAGGCGATACCTGTTTAGGGACCTGAGGCTCGAGAGCTGGCGGAAGAACCCCGCAACCTGCTTCTTGAATATCTCCCACCACTCAGACTTACTACTACAAAAGTCCAGTAAAGGTACCTGACTTTGAAGAAAATCCTCAAAGGACTGTCTTATCTCTGTTTCCTCCAGGAGGGACAAATTCAGCTTCCAATAACCTTTTCCCATCCGGGGGGTCTCTGAAACATTCAGGGAAAACAAAATCATACAGTGGTCGGAGAACTCCACCTCAACCACGGACACTGCGGAAGAGACGGCTTCCTCCTTTAAATAAAACCTGTCTATCCTAGACCTGCTGCTACCTCGATGAAAGGTGAAACCCGCGTGGCCTGAGGGGCTCCGGATGTGGGCATCCTCTAGGCGAGCTTCCCTGACTATATTACTAAGGGCCACACAGTCATAAGCCAGCCGATCATTGGAACCTCTCCTATCTTGGGACCTCGTGACATTATTGAAGTCCCCTCCAAAGATCACTTGCCGGCTAGTAAAAAGAAAGGGTTTAATCCTCATAAAGAGATCCTTACGGCCCCACTTTGTTTGTGGGGTGTAGATGTTAATGAGCCGGAGCTCTTGTCCCTTCATGAAGACATCTAAGATCAGGCACCTCCCCATTTCTAACTCAATGACCCGTCTGCATTCGACCGGAGCGGTAAAAAGGACCGCCACCCCACTATACGGCTCAGCCACAAGAGACCAGTGGGAGGGGCCGCGCCTCCACTCTCTTCTGGCTTTCACCAGAGAGGCTAGATCTGACAACCTGGTCTCCTGTAAAAAGAAAATGTCGGCTTCAACACGGCCGAGAAAATCAAAGGCTGCGAATCTAGCCGTATCAGACTTTATACTGGCACAATTAATAGATGCCAGCGTCAATGGGGTGAGTGCTGCCATCCTGGGTAATTGAGTTAGACGGCCTTACCCATTATTTTTTCTTGCCCTTCTTCTTCACCGCCTCATCCCCTGAAGAAGAAGGAGCATTCTTACTTTCTTTAGATCTCTTTTTTGACTCAGACTGATCCATCTGGCTCCCATCTCCATCTGGCCCTGAGTTAGCCCTGCCCTCCGAGGAAGATGCCTCAACAGGACAGGACCCAGTTCCCCCTGGAGGCTCCAATCCCTCAGGCACCCCATCCTCGCCACCCCCCTCCAATGAGGGGGAGGAGATGGTATCAAGGACAAGGTACCTGTTCGATAGGTCAATCAGAAGGGGGGCAGGTAAGCTTCCTTTTAGGACCTGGCCTTTAGCACCTGAAATAGAGGACTGAGACTTCCCCTTTACAACTTTTTTGCCCTTGTCTTTTTTCGGCCTTTCCCTCCCCTCCTCATCCACACTTTTATAGTGGGAGGAATCAGAAAAGATCAGCCTCTTTGCCTTCCTCTTCGCGAATCCTCCTAATCTCCTCATCCAACACACCATCCCCCAGGGTCTCAGCAACATCTGGGCTAGTGACAGGAGCAGGGCCAGGAGCTACCCCCGCCACCTGAGAACTCTCCAGCTCCCTGCTCCTTCTGCGGTTTTCCTCTCGCCTTAGTTTGGCAGGCCCCTTCTTGCTCTTCATTAACCCTTTTGCTCCTTCACCCATGCCCGTACCCTCCCCAGCCGGGGCAACCCTAAAGCTCTCCCCAGCTGGAGCGGCCACCAAACGGGAAAAGGCGCTGGGGCAACGCTTGAAAGGGTGTCCTAGGACAACACACAGATGACACCGGATCTGCCCACAGGATGCAGCCAAATGACCAGCCCCACCACAAAAAGCGCAAACTTGCACAGTGCAGGCTGCGCTAAAATGGGTAGGACTACCACACCTGTGGCAGACTTTAGGCTGCCCCTGGTAGAAGACTTGGATTCTGTCACGTCCGAGTAAGGCTGCCGATGGGATGTGGGCAACTGTGCTCCCTGAACGCCTAAGTTTGACGGAAAACGTCCAGGCCCCAGACCAGATCCCGTGCTCATCAAGATTTTTCTTGGGCATGTCCGTCACATCCCCATAACGACCGAGCCAGGTCATGATGTCGTAGCAAGACAGCGACTCGTTACGGGTCAAAACGGTCACTCTCTTGGTTTGGTTCTGCCGGGATATCGCTTTTACAGCGAAATCCCGCCAGCCGGGCTCGTTCTTCACCATCTCGTAATTCGACCAGAAAAGTTCAAGACCCTCTGGCCGAACAAAGCTGATGTCGAACTCAGAAGAACCATAGGGGTGAATCAGGGCAAAGATGTCACTCGCCCTGAACTCCATCTGAAGGAGGAGCTCAACCACCCTTGCCCGGGGCGGGCACGCTGTCACGATGCCGGCTGGCAGGTAGTGGATCCTCTGTGCCAGAGAGGTATTGGCGTGGACCGTGCTAGTGGATCGGTTCTAAGTCACTACTGGTTTTCACCAGAGCCCGCCGCAAAGCGGGATGGTCTTGCTGCGGCGGTAGTGACCAGGTCGTATCCACTAGCAACGGCTCAACCTCTCTGACTGCTGAAGATAGGCGCGGTACAAGGGAGTAGACAGAAGCAAGGTCGGACGTAGCAGAAGGTCGGGGCAGGCAGCAAGGATCGTAGTCAGGGGCAACGGCAGGAGGTCTGGAACACAGGCTAGGAACACACAAGGAAACGCTTTCACTGGCACAATGGCAACAAGATCCGGCGAGGGAGTGCAGGGGAAGTGAGGTATAAATAAGGAGTGCACAGGTGAACACACTAATTAGAACCACTGCGCCAATCAGCGGCGAAGTGGCCCTTTAAATCGCAAAGACCCGGCGCGCGCGCGCCCTAGGGAGCGGGGCCGCGCGCGCCGGGACAGGACCGACGGAGAGCGAGTCAGGTACGGGAGCCGGGGTGCGCATCGCGAGCGGGCGCCACCCGCATCGCGAATCGCATCCCGGCTGGAGGCGGTATCGCAGCGCCCCGGGTCAGTGGATCTGACCGGAGCGCTGCAGTGACGAGAGTGTAGCGAGCGCTCCGGTGATGAGCGGGGACCCGGAGCGCTCGGCGTAACAGTACCCCCCCCCTTGGGTCTCCCCCTCTTCTTAGAGCCTGAGAACCTGAGGACCAGACTTTTGTCTAGAATATTGTCCTCAGGTTCCCAGGATCTCTCTTCTGGACCACAACCCTCCCAATCAACTAAAAAAAAAAAGTTTTCCCTCTGACCTTCTTGGATGCCAGAATCTCTTTGACGGAGAAGATGTCCGAGGAGCCGGAAACAGGAGTGGGGGAAACAAGTTTGGGAGAGAAACGGTTGATGATAAGTGGTTTAAGAAGAGAAACGTGAAAGGCATTAGGGATACGAAGAGAAGGAGGAAGAAGTTTGTAAGAGACAGGATTAATCTGGCACAAAATTTTGAAAGGACCAAGATAGCGTGGTCCCAACTTGTAGCTAGGGACACGGAAGCGGACATATTTAGCGGAGAGCCATACCTTGTCTCCAGGAGAAAAAATGGGAGGAGCTCTTCTTATCAGCAAACTTCTTCATGCGTGATGAAGCCTGTAAGAGAGAATTTTGGGTCTCTCTCCATATGGTGGAAAGATCACGAGAAATTTCATCCACAGCGGGCAGACCAGAGGGCAAGGGGGTAGGGAGGGGAGGAAGAGGGTGACGGCCGTACACCACGAAAAATGGGGATTTGGAGGAAGATTCAGAGACTCTGAAGTTATACGAGAATTCGGCCCATGGTAGAAGATCTGCCCAATCATCCTGGCGGGAGGAAACAAAATGTCGTAAATAATCACCCAAGACCTGGTTAATTCTTTCTACTTGTCCATTGGATTGAGGATGATATGCAGAAGAAAAGTTTAATTTAATCTTGAGTTGTTTACAGAGAGCCCTCCAGAATTTTGACACGAATTGGGCGCCTCTATCCGAGACGATCTGCGTGGGCAACCCGTGAAGACGAAAAATGTGTACAAAAAATTGTTTAGCCAACTGAGGCGCTGAAGGAAGACCAGGAAGAGGGATGAAATGTGCCATTTTGGAGAATCGATCAACGACCACCCAAACAACAGTGTTGCCACGGGATGGGGGTAAGTCTGTAATAAAATCCATACCAATCAGAGACCAAGGCTGTTCGGGGACAGGCAGAGGATGAAGAAAACCAGCGGGCTTCTGGCGAGGAATCTTATCCCGGGCACAGACAGTGCAGGCTCGCACAAAGTCCACGACATCCGTCTCCAGAGTCGGCCACCAATAGAAGCGAGAGATGAGTTGCACAGATTTCTTGATGCCTGCATGACCTGCGAGATGGGAGGAGTGACCCCATTTGAGGATTCCGAGGCGTTGGTGTGGAGAGACGAAGGTCTTTCCTGGAGGAGTTTGCCTGATGGAGGCTGGAGAAGTGGAAATCAGGCAGTCAGGAGGAATGATGTGTTGCGGAGAGAGTTCAACTTCCGAAGCATCCGAGGAACGAGAGAGAGCATCGGCCCTAATGTTCTTATCGGCAGGCCGAAAGTGAATTTCAAAATTAAATCGGGCAAAGAACAGAGACCACCTGGCCTGGCGAGGATTCAGCCGTTGGGCAGACTGGAGATAGGAGAGGTTCTTGTGATCGGTGTAAATAATAACTGGAAATCTTGATCCCTCCAGCAGATGCCTCCATTCCTCAAGTGCTAATTTAATGGCTAGAAGCTCTCGATCCCCGATGGAGTAGTTCCTCTCCGCCGGAGAGAAGGTCCTAGAAAAAAAACCACAAGTAACAGCATGCCCGGAAGAATTTTTTTGTAGAAGGACCGCTCCAGCTCCTACAGAGGAGGCATCAACCTCCAATAGGAAGGGTTTAGATGGGTCAGGTCTGGAGAGCACGGGAGCCGAAGAAAAGGCAGACTTGAGCCGTTTAAAGGCGTCTTCCGCTTGAGGAGGCCAAGACTTGGGATTGGCATTTTTTTTGGTTAAAGCCACGATAGGAGCCACACCGGTAGAAAAATGTGGAATAAATTGCCTTTAATAATTGGCGAACCCCAAAAAACGTTGGATAGCACGGAGTCCGGAGGGGCGTGGCCAATCTAAGACGGCAGAGAGTTTGTCTGGATCCATTTGTAGTCCCTGGCCAGAGACCAAGTATCCTAGGAAAGGAAGAGATTGGCATTCAAACAGACATTTCTCTATCTTGGCATAAAGTTGATTGTCACGAAGTCTCTGAAGAACCATACGGACATGCTGGCGGTGTTCTTCTAGATTGGCAGAAAAAATCAGGATATCGTCCAGATATACAACAACACAGGAGTATAAGAGATCACGAAAAATTTCATTAACAAAGTCTTGGAAGACGGCAGGGGCGTTGCACAGGCCAAAGGGCATGACCAGATACTCAAAGTGTCCATCTCTAGTGTTAAATGCCGTTTTCCATTCATCCCCCTCTCTGATGCGGATGAGATTATAAGCACCTCTTAAGTCCAGTTTGGTAAAGATGTGGGCACCTTGGAGGCGATCAAAGAGTTCAGAGATGAGGGGTAGGGGGTAGCGGTTCTTTACCGTGATTTTATTAAGACCGCGGTAGTCAATGCAAGGACGTAGAGAGCCATCTTTTTTGGACACAAAGAAAAATCCGGCTCCGGCAGGAGAGGAGGATTTACGGATAAAGCCCTTTTTTAAATTTTCCTGGATGTACTCAGACATAGCAAGAGTCTCTGGGGCGGACAGAGGATAAATTCTGCCCCGGGGTGGAGTAGTGCCCGGGAGGAGGTCAATAGGACAATCATAAGGCCTGTGAGGAGGTAGAGTCTCAGCTTGTTTTTTGCAAAAAACATCCGCAAAGTCCATATAGGCCTTAGGGAGACCGGTTACAGGGGGAACCACAGAGTCACGGCAAGGGGTACTGGGAACCGGTTTTAGGCAGTCCTTGAAACAAGAGGGCCCCCAACTCTTGATCTCCCCAGTGGACCAATCCAGGGTTGGGGAATGGAGTTGAAGCCAGGGTAGTCCAAGGAGAATTTCGGAAGTGCAATTGGGGAGGACCAAAAATTCAATCTTCTCGTGATGAGGTCCAATGCACATTAGAAGGGGCTCCGTGCGGAAACGTATGGTACAGTCCAATCTTTCATTGTTTACACAATTGATGTAGAGGGGTCTGGCGACACTGGTCACCGGGATGTTGAACCTGTTGACGAGAGAGGCCAAAATAAAATTTCCTGCAGATCCGGAATCCAAGAAGGCCATAGTAGAGAAGGAGAAGGCAGAGGCAGATATCCGCACAGGCACAGTAAGACGTGGAGAAGCAGAGTAGACATCAAGGACTGTCTCACCTTTGTGCGGAGTCAGCGTACGTCTTTCCAGGCGGGGAGGACGGATAGGACAATCCTTCAGGAAGTGTTCGGTACTGGCACAGTACAGGCAGAGATTCTCCATGCGGCGTCGTGTCCTCTCTTGAGGTGTCAGGCGAGACCGGTCGACCTGCATAGCCTCCACGGCGGGAGGCACAGGAACGGATTGCAGGGGACCAGAGGAGAGAGGAGCCGGGGAGAAAAAACGCCTCGTGCGAACAAAGTCCATATCCTGGCGGAGCTCCTGACGCCTTTCGGAAAAACGCATGTCAATGCGAGTGGCTAGATGAATGAGTTCATGTAGGTTAGCAGGGATTTCTCGTGCGGCCAGAACATCTTTAATGTTGCTGGATAGGCCTTTTTTAAAGGTCGCGCAGAGGGCCTCATTATTCCAGGATAATTCTGAAGCAAGAGTACGGAATTGTACGGCGTACTCACCAACGGAAGAATTACCCTGGACCAGGTTCAACAGGGCAGTCTCAGCAGAAGAGGCTCGGGCAGGTTCCTCAAAGACACTTCGAATTTCCGAGAAGAAGGAGTGTATAGAGGCAGTGACGGGGTCATTGCGGTCCCAGAGCGGTGTGGCCCATGACAGAGCTTTTCCAGACAGAAGGCTGACTACGAAAGCCACCTTAGACCTTTCAGTAGGAAACTGGTCCGACATCATCTCCAAGTGCAGGGAACATTGGGAAAGAAAGCCACGGCAGAATTTAGAGTCCCCATCAAATTTATCCGGCAAGGATAGTCGTAGACCAGAAGCGGCCACTCGCTGCGGAGGAGGTGCAGGAGCTGGCGGAGGAGATGATTGCTGAAGCTGTGGTAGTAGCTGCTGTAGCATCACGGTCAGTTGAGACAGCTGTTGGCCTTGTTGCGCTATCTGTTGTGACTGCTGGGCGACCACCGTGGTGAGGTCGGCGACAACTGGCAGAGGAACTTCAGCGGGATCCATGGCCGGATCTACTGTCACGATGCCGGCTGGCAGGTAGTGGATCCTCTGTGCCAGAGAGGGATTGGCGTGGACCGTGCTAGTGGATCGGTTCTAAGTCACTACTGGTTTTCACCAGAGCCCGCCGCAAAGCGGGATGGTCTTGCTGCGGCGGTAGTGACCAGGTCTTATCCACTAGCAACGGCTCAACCTCTCTGACTGCTGAAGATAGGCGCGGTACAAGGGAGTAGACAGAAGCAAGGTCGGACGTAGCAGAAGGTCGGGGCAGGCAGCAAGGATCGTAGTCAGGGGCAACGGCAGGAGGTCTGGAACACAGGCTAGGAACACACAAGGAAACGCTTTCACTGGCACAATGGCAACAAGATCCGGCGAGGGAGTGCAGGGGAAGTGAGGTATAAATAAGGAGTGCACAGGTGAACACACTAATTAGAACCACTGCGCCAATCAGCGGCGAAGTGGCCCTTTAAATCGCAAAGACCCGGCGCGCGCGCGCCCTAGGGAGCGGGGCCGCGCGCGCCGGGACAGGACCGACGGAGAGCGAGTCAGGTACGGGAGCCGGGGTGCGCATCGCGAGCGGGCGCCACCCGCATCGCGAATCGCATCCCGGCTGGAGGCGGTATCGCAGCGCCCCGGGTCAGTGGATCTGACCGGAGCGCTGCAGTGACGAGAGTGTAGCGAGCGCTCCGGGGAGGAGCGGGGACCCGGAGCGCTCGGCGTAACACACGCATCTTTACCCCTCCAAATCAGACGGGCCACATTCCTACGGTTACTATCCTGCCCGGGAGTCGGGAGGGACCACATCACCTCCCCATTCTGTTCTTGGAAGGCACCCAGACCATGCCTCTCTATCCAAAAAGACAGGTCAACCGAACCCCTCCCTTCTACCTCAATTGACCTATCACCCTTACGCAGAGCCTCCAGGAGGCGCCGCTGCAAGTGACCCCCAGAACCAGATGGAGACGGAGACCCTCTTGATTCCCCGGCAGCGACGCTGGCATAGCTTCTAGCAGTCGCCACCAGGGGGGCAGCCGAACCAGCCCCTACTTCCTCAGTACTCTTTACTGATCCAGTGACATCCCTTTGCCTGCCTCCAGCACTCTTCTCTTGCACACCGATAGCATCCCTCTCTTGTACACCTCTAGCACCCCTCTCTCGCACACCGCTAGCATCCCTTTCTTGCACACCGCTAGCACCCCTCTCTCGCACACCGCTAGCACCCCTCTCTTGCACACCGCTAGCACCCCTCTCTTGCACACCGCTAGCACCCCTCTCTTGCACACCGCTAGCACCCCTCTCTTGCACACCGCTAGCACCCCTCTCTAGTACACCTCTAATGCCCCACTCTTGCACACTGCTAACATTTTCATGCAACATACCATCACCAAAATTTTCACTCTCTTTTGCACTCTTCCCTTTCACACTATTATCCTGGCTAAACTTTCCTGAGCTGGCCGGGTTATTTGCGTATGCCACGGGGGTTTGTGCTGCTGGTCCCGCCCCCGATGACCGCTTTTTCGGTTCTGGCGATGTTACTTCCAGTTCCAGTGATGACACTTCCTTCAACGCCGATGATGTTCCCAGTGAGAACTGCTTCACACTGGGTGGGATCTGTCCCTCCGGACGCACCCCCACCCCTCCTACAGCAGCCGACGTGGAGGGATTCCCCACAGCGTCAGTGCAACCTTCAGGAGCCACCTTACCCGACCGCCCGGGCTTTTCTACCAATCCAGACGCATGGACACTCCCCCCCCTCACAGAGGAGTGCCCTGCTACGCCCAGATCGCTCGGGGGACCGCCCCCCGAGCAGACAGCAACATCACCAAGCTCCGGCTGCCCACCTGGGGTGGTCCTGCAGCATCGGAGTCGCCCACCTTAAGCCTGTCCTGCCCTTCCCTACCGACTGGACAGGCGGCTCCTTGGCGTCTGCAGCCATCTTAGAAACCTTATCCACCATGTACCCCCCATTCTGGCCCCGCTTTACAGCAAAAGCGGGGTCGGGCAGACTGGGGGGCCCACCAGCCTGAACCACCTTTTCAGATGGCCCAGACTGCTGGAGAGAAGAATAAACAAGTCTGGTGACCTCTCCTTTTTTCCTCTTATTTCTCCTCTTCCTCTTGCCCTTCACCTCAGTATCTGGGCCTAAGTCATTTCCAAATGAGAAGTTCTCAAAATGGGTAGGTGACTCTTGGAGCACAATCGCCTTCAGCAATCCACCACCAATTAACCCATTGCTGCTGCCGCTGTCGTCACTGCTGTCATCTGACGTTACAGGCAGGGCTACCTGAGCAGGATTTATGTATGAACTCTGGGTTGTGTCCTCCTCCTCTATTTCACTCTCCTCTGCACCACCATCTTGCTTCTCTTTAGCACCTTCCTCAGCACTGTCCTCTCTTTCTCCACCACCATCTTCCTCCACACTGTCCTCCTCAGCACTGTTCTCTCTTTCTCCTCCACCATCCACCTCCACACCATCCTCCTCTGCACTGCTTTCGCTGTGACTGACCTCCTCCTCTCTTTCTGGGTTCTGCTGGCCTCTGAACCGACTTTCATTGCAGAGTTTTTCTCTGAAGATACCAGCCCCTTCCATGATCTCCATCCTCACCCTTTCTACCTCCTCAACCTCTTTTTTCAGGGTGCGCACTTTAGCCGAATACACTGGCCTTCGATTTTTTGAGGTGTAATCAGCCTGGTAACGGGCAAATTTTAAGTCCTCTCTTAGCCCACGAAGCATTTTGCCAAGACACTCATACTCCGCCATTTTTGCTTGGATTCGGGACCCAAAAGTGGCCAAAGACTCCCTGGGACCCAATGCCCCCCATTGCTGGGGTTCAGAGGTACCTTGCCTCCCCATGTTTCTCCTCAACTCCTCACCTTCATGCAGGTCTTTACCTGCAGCCTTGCTTGTAGCCTTCCTTGCAGCCTTGCGGCTTCCAGATATGGACGGTGGAGTTGGTTCTGCATTTCTGCGGATCCTGGAGGATCTCCGTACCCCATCCTGGGAGTTGGCCGTTGCAATGTCACCTCCACCTCCCGCCGGCCTGGTAAGGGAGATGGGGACGTTGGGGTTCATGCAGGGAAACCCTTCCCCGAAGGCTGCCACAAACCTGGGGGGGGGGGGGGGGGGGGAGGGCTGGTGAAAATCCTGCTGCTCTCTGGTTCTCTGGTTCTCCTGGAGCTGACGATCACACAACCACACCCTGAACAGGAAGTAGTGCAACAGCTGGAGACACCCTATTTGGAAAGCACTGCTGTAGGGTAATTTGGTGGTGGATGCAAATCCCTAATTTAGGCCTCAAATGCACATGGTGCTCTTTCACTTTGGAGCCCTCTCATATTTCAAGGCAACAGTTTTTGGTTACAAATTTTTTTTCTCTTCTTTTACCCCTTAAGAAAAGGTAAATTTTGGGTCTACACCAGCATGTTAGTGTAAACAGAGTGTACCATATACATTTGAGGCCTAAATTGGTGATTTGCACAGGGGTGGCTGGTAGTTACAGCAGTTCTGACATAAACATAAAAAACACCCATATGTGACCCCCATTTAGAAAACTACACCCCTCACGTAAAGTAACAAGGGGTATAGTGAGCCTTAACATCCCACAGGTGTTTGACAAATTTTTGTTAAAGTTGGAGGTGAAAATAAAAAAATGTATATTTTTTTCCCTAAAATGCTATTGTTACCCCAATTTTATCATTTTCACAAGGGGTAATAGGAAAAAAAGCCCAGCAAAATTTGTAACCCCATCTCTTCTGAGTCAGAAAATACCCCACATGTGGATGTAAAGTGCTCTGCGGGTGAACTACAGGGCTCAGAAGAGAAGGAGCACCATTGGGCTTTTGGAGAGAGAATCTGGCTGAAATTGAAGGCCATGTGCGTTTAGGCCTCCATGGTGCCAGAACAGTGAACCCCCCCCCCCCACACACACACACACACACACACATGTGACCCCATTTTGGAAACTACACCCCTAATAAGAAGTGCAGTGAGCATTTACATCTCACAGGTGTCTGATAGATTTTTTTGAGCAGTGGTCTGCCAAAAGAAAAATGAAAATTTTTCATTTGCACAGCCCACTGTTCCAAAGATCTGTCAAATGCCAGTGGGGTTTAACCCCTTAAGGAACCAGCCCATTTTCACCTTAAGGACCCAGCCATTTTTGCACATCTGACCATTGTCATTTTAAGCATTAATAACTCTGGGATACTTTTACTTTTCATTCTGATTCTGACATTGTTTTTTCGTGACATATTCTACTTCATGTTAGTGGTAAATTTTTGTCGAGGCTTGCATCATTTCTTGGTGAAAAATTCCAAAATTTGATGAAAAAATTGAAAATTTAGCATTTTTCTAACTTTGAAGCTCTCTGCTTGTAACAAAAACAGACATTCCAAATAAATAATATATTGATTCACAGATACAATATGTCTACTTTATATTTTCATCATAAAGTTGACAGGTTTTAACTTTTAGAAGATATCAGAGGGCTTCAAAGTTCAGCAGCACTTTTCCAATTTTTCACAACATTTTCTAAATTGGAATTTTTCAGGGACCAGTTCAGTTTTGAAGTGGATTTGAAGGGCCTTCATATTAGAAATACCCCACAAATGACCACATTATAAAAACTGCACCCCTCAAAGTATCCAAAATGACATTTGGGTAAGTGTGTTAACCCTTTAGGTGTTTCACAGGAATAGCAGCAAAGTGAAGGAGGAAATTCAAAATCTCCATTTTTTACACTCGCATGTTCTTGTAGACCCAGTTTTTGAATTTTTACAAGGGGTAATAGGAGAAAAAGCCCCCCAAAATTTGTAACCCAATTTCTCTAGAGTAAGGAAATACCTCATATGTGTATGTAAAGTGTTCGGCTGGTGCAGTAGAGGGCTCAGAAGGGAAGGAGCAACAATGGGATTTTGGAGAGTGAATTTTTGCTGAAATGGTTTTTGGGGGGCATGTCACATTTTGGAAGCCCCTATGGTGCCAGAAGAGCAGAAAACCCCCACATGGCATACCATTTTGGAAACTACACCCCTCAAGCCACGTACCAAGGGGTCCAGTGAGCCTTAACACCCCACAGGTCTTTTACGACTTTTCGTTAAATTTGGATGTGTAAATGAAAAAAAAAAAAAAAAAAGTTTCACTTCCAGGCAGTGGAAGAGAGGTGGTTGTGGTTGTGATAAATATAAAGCAAATACACTATGTTGAGCTAGCGATTGTTTGTCTGTATACAAGAGTGTGAAGCATACAAGTGAGTGAGTATAAAAGTGAGGGGACTTAAAATTAAGGGACTTTAAATTCAGGAAGTTTAAATTGAAATATTTGATTTTTTTTTCTTTTCTGTTAATTTTTGCAATCCCCAAATCTAGTATGACCTCCATGTTGGAAAAGGCAGTCCAGTGTGCATCTTGCGCAATGTATGCAATCCTTGAACAACAGTTTGAGGGTGCATATTGTTGTGCGAGATGTGTGCGAGTTGCTCATTTAGAAGCCCAGATCCTGGATCTAGAGGAGCAACTGGCAACACTGAGATGCATTGACAACCCGCAGAGTAGTCTCCTGCTCACTGAGCAGGTACTCTCTGGGGTCGAGGTGGGGATGGATAGTGGGACGGAGGGGCAGGACAGTCAGGCAGTTAGCTGGGTTACAGTTAGAAAACGGGGTAGAGGGAAAAGTGTCAGGGAGGCTAGTCCTGAACTGGCACACCCCAACAAGTTTGCCCAGTTGGCAGATGAGGGGGATGTCATTTCAGAGCTAGCGGTACTGCAGCAGGACTCTGCCTCTGACCGCCAGGGGGGTGTCTGCTCCAGTAAGGAGGGAGGGAGGAGAGCAGGGCAGGCCAGACAGGTACTGGTAGTGGGGGACTCAATTATTAGGGGGACAGACAGGGTGATCTGTCACAAAGACCGGGATAGCCGAACAGTGTGTTGTCTTCCTGGCGCTCGAGTTCGGCACATCGCGGATCGGGTTGACAGGTTGCTGGGTGGGGCTGGAGAAGACCCAGCAGTCATGGTACATATTGGCACCAATGACAAAGTAAGAGGTAGATGGAGTGTCCTTAAAAATGATTTCAGGGACTTAGGCTGCAAGCTTAAGGCAAGGACCTCCAAGGTAGTATTTTCTGAAATATTACCTGTACCACGAGCCGTACCAGAGAGGCTGCGGGAGATAAGGGAGGTAAACAAGTGGCTCAGAAGCTGGTGTAGGAAGGAGGGGTTTGGGTTCATGGAGAACTGGGCAGACTTCGACTTTAAAGGAAACAGATTTCTGACTATAGCTAAAGACCATTATCTGTCCCAAATGGTGCAGGGCCTGACCAGAGGGGGCGCCCTACTAGACTTAATATTTACCAACGTACTGAAACTGGCAGAGTAATTAATGTGCAAGTAGATGGACACCGAGGAAATAGTGATCATAATGTAATACATTATAACTTGTTCTTCAATAAGGGAATCTCTCGAGGGGCCACAAAAACAATGAACTTTCGAAAAGCAAAGTTCGATCAACTCAGAGAAGCCCATAACAATATAAAATGGGATAATGTCCTCAAAAATAACAATACTGACACTAAATGGGAGACTTTTAAAAATATCTTAAATTTTCACTGTAAGATGTATATACTTTATAGGAATAAAAGGGTCAGAAATAAAAGTAAACCAATATGGATGAATAAAAATGTTAAGGGGGCAATAAATGACTAAAATAAAGCATTTCAGTTACTAAAACAGGACAGCAGTGAAGAAGCATTAAAAAGCTATAGAGAAAAATGTGAAATATGTAAAAAACAGATAAAAGCCGCAAAAATAGAGACAGAAAGACTCATTGCCAAAGAGAGTATGACTAACACCAAAATGTTCTTTAATTATATAAATAGCAAAAAGGTCAAAAATGAAAGTGTTGGCCCTTTAAAAAATGATGAGGAAGAAATTATAAACGGGGATCAGGAAAAAGCAAATATACTAAAATTCTTCTCCACTGTATTCACTGAGGAAAATGAAATGCCAGGTGAAATACAGTGTGATAAGGTAAGCTCCCCAGTACAGGTCACCTGTCTAACCCAGGAAGAAGTACAGTGCCACCTACAAAAAATCTAAATAGACAAATCACCAGGTCCAGATGGCATTCACCCCCATGTTCTAAAGGAATTAAGTAATGTAATAGACAGACGCGGAGGTGTTGAGGGGCATGTGTGGAACTCCGCTACTCCTTGCTGGGATTTGAATAGACTGGCCCAGACCCTTTCTTGTGGATGGAGAGTGGAGCTGAGTAAAACGATCAGACTTTACATGTGATGAATATCTAACAGTGCAGAAGCCGGTGAAACCATTGATTAATACCCCGGCAATATTCTGAACAGAAGCAGCCTCTTGCACTGGCCCCATGTGGAATGGACAATATTGGATGCCTGACTCTCTGCCTGGTCACTCCTCCTAGCGATTTGGAGAAACCGGGACTCATGGACTAAATTGAACAACTTGGTCTTAGCAGAATTCCTCTCTCATGAAATTGGACCCCTCCCTGGACCCAATAAGATCAGTGACTCTGGGGGGTGATTGCACTGTCTACCAGGGGGAGCGTGAATACGCTAATGATTCCGTAGTTGCATATTAGTATGCTATATTTGGTGGTGGATATTTCTGGATCAGGGTGTGATACCCTAGGTTTTAAGCGCTCCCCAGAGCCATATGGGACTGTGAATTCTTACTTTTGTATGCTGTAAATAACGGGATTTAAATTCTCGAGTGGGAGGGGCCTATGGTGTATAAAGTTGCTAAGTTGGTCCGTGATATCCCCGTAGTGATACATACACCCCACAAATATAAAGTGAAGAGAAATAGTGGGTGAAATGGCCCCTAAGGTGAACCCCAGAAGATCAGGGGGTAGCTCGCCACAAAAAGATAAGGGGGCTATGGGTAAATTGGATAAAATATGGAAGTCTCCAGCTGTGGGTATAAAAACTAGAACCCAGAAGGATCTCTCCCCTAGTAAAACAGGCTCTAGGTACTCGGTCTTGGCGGTGGAAGAAACTGAGGAAGGGCAGTCTGTGCCCCCTGTGGGAACACAGATGTTGGAGGAGATCTTGGGAGGGGTGAAAAAATCTAATTGTGCAATTGAGGAGATAAATAAACAATTAGGTGTGGTATCTACCGAGGTATCTCTGATAAGACACGATATGACTAAAATGAGAGATAGGATTTCCAGACTGGAGGAAGAAGCCCCTAAAACAGAAAATAGGATTAAGGTTTTGGAGGAGGAGGTTAATGACTTGAAAAAGGAGAGGACATCTGTTAAAGATAAGCTCACTGACCTTGAGGATAGATCCAGACGTTGTAATATAAGGATGGTGGGGTTTCCTGATGGGATGGTGGGGTTTCCTGAGGGGGTGGAGGGGGGGGGGGGACTCTGCCATACAGTTTCTTAGTAGGTGGTTGAAGGAGGGGATAGGGGAAGGGCATCTTACTCCAATGTTTGGGATTGAACGAGCTCATCAGTGCCAAGGCGTATTCCCCCTCCGGGGGGTCCCCCTAGGACAATCCTAATTAAGTTATATACCTCCCAGGACAGGGATACTATCCTTAGGAGGGCAAGAGAGATGAGGGACCTACAGTATAATGGACAGAATATTTTTCTATATCCGGATTTCTCTTGGGAGACCCAGAGGAAAAGGGCATCCTTTCGGGAGATAAAAAGGCGGCTAAAGAACGCAGGGGTGCCCTTCTCTCTGCTGTTTCCAACGAGACTCCGGGTTGAGCATAAGGGAAAGGTAACAATATTTGGAACCCCACAAGAAGTCTCAGATTGGATGGATAAATAAGGCATCTAATATAAGGCACTACTGTGGCATTAGGGGTTGGAAGTATTAGTTGAGTAATAATGTTACGTCTCGGGGGGGAGGGGGGAGGGGTTGGGGGGTTCTCTGGGGTGTCACTAGGATAGGAGTGCATAGTAGAAGTACGGTGCATTATGGGGAGAGGGGGGGTGCGGGGGGGGGGAAGGATAAGGGAAAGGAGGGAGGGATGGCATGGGATGATCAAAAGAGTGTTTTTTTTTTTTTTTCTCTCTCTCTTCTTCTTCTCTCTTTTCTTTTTTCTCTTAGGCAAATATATCTATGCTTAAATTATTAGCCTGGAACATACGAGGTATGTCAGATAGAATTAAAAAGTGTGCAGTCTTCGATTATATTCGGAGGTGCCTTCCTGCGATCATATGTTTAGTTGAGACCCATAGGTCAAGAGATGAGCAGATACTTCCAAGGAAGTGGGCCAAAGAAGAATACCACTCCAGACTCTCTTCCTACTCCATGGGAGTATCAGTATATGTTCACAGGAGGGTACCATTCGAGACTAAGAATGCAAAGGTAGATAAGTATGGTCGATATGTATTTCTTTATGGAATATGGGAAGATAGGGCAGTCATCTTGGCTTTTGTTTATATTCCTCCATCTTTTAGAGTGGATGTTCTGAGGGACCTCGTGAGCTATAGCGAAAGTAAGACACATTCGGCATTATGGATAGTTGGAGATTTGAACAATGTAATAGACCCTAGTATGGACAGATACAAATTAGGTAGGAATGTAGGGGGGAACGAAACAGCATTGGCGAGATACTGTGGAGAGATGAATTGGGTTGATGGGTGGCGGAAACTAAACCCAGGAGTAAGACAGTACTCATGTTTTAGTACCTCATATAACACCGCTTCCCGAATTGACTTATGCCTGTGTGATAAGAATGCAATGACCTGGACCAGCAGGGTGCAGTATAAAGCTAAAACCCTATCGGACCATTGCCCAGTGGTGGTGGAAATTGGAGGTAAGGTAATGGGTGGGAAAAGGTTGGGCTTTCGGCTCAACCCCCACTGGATTGAATTAGTGGGCGACCAGGACTGGTTTAGACAGGAAATAGAGGCATTCTGGGAGATTAATCATAAGTCCGCAAACCCTCAGGTGGTATGGGATACTATGAAGGCATACTTGAGGGGTCTAAATATAGGGCGAATCAATAAAAAAAAAAAAGGAATTCTCACAGGAAGAATCAGTACTGAATAGTAAAGTGGCAACATTAGAAGCAGGGATAGAAGAGGATAGTGGGGGGAACAGCTGTTAGAACTGAAGGCAGCTCAAGAGGAATATAAAGAATATCTACTTAAAAAGGCACAAAATAAACTATTCTTCAGTGGGCAATTTAATTTCTTTGAGAAAGGGAAACCAAATAAGACACTGTCAAGATTACTTAAAAATCAAGGCGACGAACGTGGTATTATGGCTCTGAGGAGGGAGGATGACAGCATAACCACAGATAGAGAAGAAATAGCCCAAATGGTTGGCTCTTTTTTCTCCAATCTCTATATGGGCAGCTATATTAATAGGGCGGAGGTAGCGGAATTCTTGAGGGGAATTAATATTCCGAGTTTGACAGAGGATGTCAGGGACTCCCTGGATGACCCAATCTCCCTCCAGGAATTGGAGGAGGCATTGGCATCAATCCAAGGGAATACATCCCCTGGGTCTGACGGCATTCCTTTCTAGATATATAGAATATACTCAATCCTGCTGCTTCCAAAACTGCTGGGTATCATTAATGAATCCTGGAGGGGGGGGGGGTTCTCCCTAAATCTATGTGTGAGGCTAATATTAGACTCATTAGGAAAAAAGATAAGGATCCCTTGGATTTGGGCTCATATCTCCTTGCTTAATACAGATATAAAGATAATAGCGAAAGCACTGGCAAGGAGATTGGATAAAGTAGTGGAGGTAGTGGTGGGCGGTGACCAGGGAGGGTTTAGGTCAGGAAGAACGGTTCATGACAATATCCACCAGGTGTATGAAGCAATCCAGAGTGGATCCCGTGGCCCCCGCTCCATTCTGTCATTGGATGCTACTAAAGCTTTTGACAGGGTGGAGTGGGAATACCTCTGGGAAGTTTTGAAAAGGGTTAGGGTGGGCCCGAGGTTTTTGAGTTATATTCAGCTACTATACACTAACCCCGAGGCGAGTGTGGTGGTAGATGGAACCCCCTCCTACCCATTCAAACTAAGTAGAGGAACAAGGCATTTATATGAACCCTTAGCGGCTTGGATAAGAGATAATGATGTTTATGAGTGGATTTGGAGTAAATGGAGAGAAGAGTAAGATCTTGTTATTTGTTAGATGATATCCTCCTTTTTGTAACTAACCCACAAGAAAAATACATCGTATCATTAAGATGTTTCGAGGCATTTGCCCCTCTATCTGGGTTGGACATAAATTGGTAGTAAATCTACTATGCTCCCCCTGGATGAAGATATGGGGGAGACGGTGGGAAGACTATCCGTGTTACAAAAAAAATGAATGTCTCCATTATCTGGGAGTAAAAATAGCAGCACGAATGATAGGTTTGTGATTAACAATATACTGCCCCTTTTGAAATAGTTTAGCGAAGAGAGTAGAAGTATGGATTAAAATGCCCTTCTCTAGGTCAGAAAGGATGGCGATAATAAAAATGGTGGGTCCTCCCACAGATCCTTTTTTTTCTTGCTACCTCGCCATGTGGATCGGCACAATGCTGGTTCCGGAAGATAGAAGTGATACTGGGTAGATTGTTATTGGGGAAGAAAAAGGGTTCGTCTGAAGAAGTACAGATATTTTATGGCCCCTGGAGATAGGTGGGGGATGGATATGCCCAATTTCTTTGTTTATTACATGGCCGCGCAGTTGGTACGAATCGTGGAATTGGAGAAATTTTAGATATCTGGAGAAGATTGTAGTAGATAAGGAGAAAGTGAACATATATGAGGTGTTGGAATGAGATGATTATGAGGAGAGTGGGTCAAATAACACGATGTTATTGTATAAATATAGGAAAGTATGGGAAAGATTAAAGGGAGAATTACATGTAGGAAATAGTTTTGGGTTCACACCCCTATGGGGTAACAATAAATTTAAAGAATTGGTGAAGTGTGAGTCAACTTTTTGGGATAGTAAGGGTATAAAACGACTGGAACAATTATTTGATAAAGGACAACTCTTTTCATTTGAGCACATAAAAAGGGGGTATGATATTAGTGATAACGATTGGCTGTACTATTGGCAAGTTAGTCATGCAGTCCATAACACGATAGATAAGGAGATATATGTAGCACAGAAACACAATTTCATAGAAGCACTAACTCAAATAGAGCACTTTAAAAAAAAAAAGGAATATCAATTTTGTATAAGAAATTAAATAAGATTATTGGAGTAAGGGGGATCGACAGAATTAAACGACAAATGGTCCGGAATAGTGGGTACTGTGTCTGAGGAAGATTGGGACATTATGGCCCAAAATATAAGCAAGGTTTCTCGTAATATGGAACATAAAATTACACAATTTAAGATATTACACAAGACCCCCTATTCCGCCGCTTCATTTACAAAGGATAGGGGTGAGAATCACTTCACAGTGTGTTAAATGTGGTTTGGAAGAGGCGGACTATTTACATAGTTTTTGGTCGTGTGAGAAGATATCTGTTTTCTGGGAATCTGTAATAAAAGAGGTAGAAAGTAAAAATCCCTGTGAAGGTACCTCGTACGATAGAGTTTATACTGCTTGGGGGGAGCTATTGGTAAGATGGGCAAATTTGATTAGACATACTCTTGGATGTAAACAAGTATGGATTTTGGCTTCTATGGCTTTTGCTTTTCTTCCGATTGGTGATGTTGTTTTATCGGATTTGTACAATGTATTTTTGTAATTGTTTAATATTAAAATAAAAAAAAATAAAAAAAAGTAATGTAATAGACAGACCCCAATTTTTAATATTCAGGGACTCTATAGTGACAGGGACTGTTCACCAGGACTGGCGCATGGCAAATGTGGTGCCAATATTTAAGAAGGGGTCAAAAGGTGACCCCGGGAATTATAGACCTGTTAGTTTAACCTCGGGTAAATTGTTTGAGGGTTTTCCTAAGAGATGCTATTTTGGAATATCTTGATAAAAATAAATGTTATGACCCTGTATCAGCATGGATTTATGAGGGATTGATCCTGTCAAACTAACCTGATCAGCTTTTATGAGGAGGTGAGCACAAGACTGGACCAGGGGCAATCGCTGGATGTCGTATATCTGGATTTTTCCAAAGCATTTGATACGGTTTCCACATAAAAGGTTGGTGCATAAAATGAGAAGGTTTGGGCTGGGTGAGAATGTGCGCAAGTGGGTAAGTAACTGGCTCAATGATAGGAAACAGAGGGTGTTTATTAATGGTACTTATTCTGATTGGGTGACTGTTACTAGTGGGGTACCACAGGGGTCCGTCTTGGGTCCTGTCCTATTTAATATATTCATGAATGACCTTGCAGAGGGGTTGAATAGTAAGTTAGCAATCTTTGCAGATGACACCAAACTCTGTAAAGTGGTAAACACTATAGAGGACAGTGCACTGTTACAAATGGATCTGGATAGGTTGGAGGTTTGGGCTGGGAAGTGGCAGATGAGGTTCAACACTGATAAATGTAAAGGTAATGCAAAAATCCGAGCTGGGATTATGTATTAAATGGAAGAACACTTAGGACGACTGACATGGAGAAAAGGACTTAGGCGCCTTAGGGTAACAGTAAACTTAGCTGTAGTGACCAGTGTCGGGCAGCTGCTGCCAAGGCTAATAAAATCATGGGGTACAAATCAATAGGGGCATAGATGCCGACGACAAGGAAATAATGCTACCCGCTGTACAAATCACTAGTCAGTCCTCACATAAGAGTACTGTGTACAGTACTGAGCACCAGTGTACAAGAAAGATATAGTGGAGCTGGAGAGGGTTCAAATCCCACTAAGGACAACAATAAATAAAGACATTATTATTATTATTATAATAACGTCAGCAGAGAGCACTGTGCTCGTGATGTCATCAGAGAGCATTCCAAAAAGAAAATAATTTCCTCTGTAGTATTCAGCAGCTAATAAGTTACAGGAAAGATTACGATTTTTTAATAGAAGTAATTTACAAATCTGTTTAACTTTCCGGAGCCAGTTGATTTAAAAGAAAAAAAAGGTTTTCACCGGAGTACCCCTTTAACCCCTTCATGACCCAGCCCATTTTTCACCTTCAGGTCCTGGGCACATTTTTTGAAAATCTGACCACTGTCACTTTAAACATTAATAACTCTGGAATGCTTTTACTTATCATTCTGATTCCGAGAACTGCTGTAACAATCAGCCACCCCTGTGCAAATCGCCTCAAATGTACATGGTGCACTCTCCTTCTGAGCCTTGTTGTGCGCCCCCAGAGCACTTTGCGCCCACATATGGGGGTATCTCCATACTCGGGAGAAATTGCATTACAAATTTAGAGGATCTTTTTTCCCCTTTTACCTCTTGTGAAAATGAAAAGTATAGGGCAAAACCAGCATGTCAGAGTAAAAAAATTATTTTTTTACACTAACATGCTGGTGTAGACCCAACTTCACCTTTTCATAAGGGGTTAAAGAAGAAAAAGCCCCCCAAAATTTGTAAGGCAATTTCTCCCGAGTACGGCAATACCCCATATGTGTCCCAAAACTGTTGCCCTGAAATACAACAGGGCTCCAAAGTGAGAGAGCGCCAATGCGCATTTGAGGCCTGAATTAGGGATTTGCATAGGGGTGGACATAGGGGTATTCTATGCCAATGATTCCCAAACAGGGTGCCTCCAGCTGTTGCAAAACTCCCAGCATGCCTGGACAGTCAATGGCTGTCCGGCAATACTGGGAGTTATTATTTTGCAACAGCTGGAGGCTCCGTTTTGGAAACAGTCAGCGTACCAGACGTTTTTCATTTTTTTGGGGGGCTGTGTAGGGATAATGTGTATATGTAGTGTTTTTTACTTTTTATTTTAGGTTAGTGTTAGTGTAGTGTTTTTAGGGTACAGTCACATGGGCAGAGGTTCACAGCAAGTTTGCCGCTGGGAGTTTGAGCTGCAGCGCAAATTTTGCGCCATCTCAAACTTGCAGCACTCACTGTAAACCTCCGCCCATGTGAGTGTACCCTGTACATTCACAGTTGGGGGGGAGGGGGCAAACATCCAGCTGTTGCAAACTCTGAGCATGCCCTTTGGCTGTCCGTGCATGCTGGGAGTTGTAGTTTTGCAACAGCTGGAGGCACACTGGTTTGGAAACACTAAGTTAAGTAATAAACTTTCAAGTGTTTTGCAACCAAACTTAGCGTTTCCAAACCAGTGTGCCTCCAGCTGTTGAAAAACTACAACTCCCAGCATGCATGGTCTGTCAGTGCATGCTGGGAGTTATAGTTTTGCAACAATTGAAACAGCTGAGGCACTGAGGTAGCAAACGGACAATGTTTCCCAACTAGTGTGCCTCCAGTTGTTGCAAAACTACAACTCCCAGCATGCCCAGACTGCCCAAGCATGCTGGAAGTTGTAGTTCGGCAAATATCTGAAGGATCAGATGTTGCCGAACTACAACTTTCCAGCATGCTTGGGCAGTCTGGGCATGCTGGGAGTTGTAGTTTTGCAATATCTGGAGGTCCACAGTTTGGAGACCACTGTATAATGGTCTCCAATCTATGCTCTTCCAGATGTTAGAGAACTACAACTCCCAGCATGCCTGAACAGACTGAGCATGCTGGGAGTTGTAGTTTTGCAACATCTGGAACAGCACAGATTGGAGACCATTATACAGTGGTCTCCAAACTGTGGACCTCCAGATGTTACAAAACTACAACTCCCAGCATGCCCAGAAAGCCAAAGGCTGTCTGGGCATGCTGGGAGTTGCCGTTTTGAAACTCCCAGAGGCAGCAGTGAGATCGCTTTACGGCGATCTCACTGCTGCCAATGAAGATGCCGCACTGCTGCCGGAAACTCACCTCCGGACGCAGCGCCGCCGGGACCGCCTGGAGGACGTCGCTCGCAAACGGGACCACTCGGGACACCGCATGGTCGGGGTAAGTGATGCCGGGGGGATGGGTAATGGACACTTAGCAGAGCGGGTGTGTGTCCCGATCCCCGTGATCGGGACTTACACACCGCGCTGCTAAATATTCTGATAGCGAAACGCTGCTATTAGCTAGTCAGAGTTGACCAGCTGATAGCAGCGATCGCTGGGGGGGGGGGGGGGGGGGGATGAAACCCCCCGTGGTCGCATGGTAAGATGGCTGGCTATCAGTGATAGCCACCATCTTACCGGGCGCTGCGGGATGCCGCGAGTAGCGGCAAAAATGTTCATGACGTACCTGTTTGCATGGGTCGGGAACACCTTGCCACCCATGACGTACAGGTATGTCATAGGTCGGGAAGGGGTTAATGGTAAAGAGAACTGTGTCTAGTGCATTAACTCTGATTTTTTGCCCATTGAAACCAGTAGGCCCATTGTGGTCTATGGGGAAAGCTGCTGAGTTGCCCATAGCAACCCAATCAGATCGCTTCTTTCATTTTTGAAAAAGTCTCTGAAAAATGAAGGAAGTAATCTGATTGGTTGCTATGGGCAACTCAGAAACTTTTCCAGGAAAATATGCTGAGTTGCCCATAGCAACCAATCAGATCGCTTCTTTCATTTTGCAAAGGCATTGTGAAAAATGAAAGAAGCAATCTGGTTGCTATGGGCAACTGCACAACTCTTCCTCTACACTGGTCTTGATGAATCTCCCCATAGAGGGAGATTTATCAAAACCTGCCCAGAGGAAAAGTTGCTGAGTTGCCCATAGCAACCAATCAGATCGCTTCTTTCATTTTTGAAAATAGCCTCTGAAAAATGAAGGATATTTTTGAGGATTTTGGAAGCTGGGATACTCACTACACCCATGCATATCTAGATAATTAAGTATGGGGGGAACTTAAATTTATTTTTTAAATCACATGGAGTTTTGACTTTACTTCATTATGGTCGAATAAAGCACTTTAAAGAGTTCCTTAAAATTAAAGATTCACTCTTTTGGATGAAAAGGGGGCTTATTTATGTAAATCAATTATACGCTTTAGGTCAAATAAAGTCGTTTGAAGAGATAGCCCATAAGTGTGTGGGGGGAAGACAATCACAAACATTGTTTTTTACAAATAAGTAACACAGATCATAAAGCAATAAAAGGAGAGATTGGAGATTTCAGGGATTCTATATATAAGAAAAGTTTTAATTAGACTATTTCCTTATGCAAAGTTGCTGTCTGGGCATGCTGGGAGTTGTGGTTCTGCAGCGGTTGGGGGTTCACAGCTTGAAGACCACTGCTATAGAGGGTGCAAATGTATCTGAGCCCTGGAACTCAAATAATGTGAAATATGAGATGATCAAAATGGAGCCCCTGCACTAATTACTTGGGTTCTGAGGTCTGTAAGGTCCATAGTAAAAACATCAGGTTCTGTCTATAGCAGATACTAAATCATGGCAGCTCAAAGAGAAACAAGCAGTCATTCTGACATGTCACATGTGATGTCATAGACAGCTGGAGGCCTGACATCCCACTGACAGCCGCCCGAGCCTTCAGTCTGTTCCAGTGCGATTAGTGAGAATAGTGAGATTAGCGTCTTCTTTTTCTACTTGTCTGAAATGGAGCTAAAAGGGACTGGGGTTCGTCCCCCTCCTGTTGGCGTTTTGGTGTGCGGCCTGGCTTGCCACCAGCTACATCATGACGGTCGTCCTCGGCCATGCAGCCTCGCCACTGATGAGCATCAGGTAAGATAAACAAGCAAATGATTCTTATTTCATGGGTTGGGGAGTGAGGAAATATCCATAATAACATTGGTTTCTTTTCCTTCACAGTGACGTGGGGAAATGTCTTTCCCGAAAGCATATATTCAGAATTGGATTTATAGGGACGTCCATTGGCACTTTGGTACTAACCTTTCTTATTTATAAGTATATGGTTATGCATACTGAAGAGTTCAGGGGTCATCAGGTCCTGATCCAGAGGATCTGCTGGCCATTGTGTGGGCCTCCCTGTTTTTCCACAGCTGTTATGCATGTATTGTCCCCCGAAGAATATCCCAGGATACACTTTGTCAGCACGATAATTTCCATTACATTGTGAAGCCTTATACTACCTTGGGCAGTCCATCCAGATGTATAAAATTACCAGGAGCAAAAAAAGTCATCCACCATAGTAGATGCACCTGCTGTGGCCTGACTTTTGTCTGTGTAGTTTTCTATTTTGGATATGAAACATTAAAGGAATTATTCCATAATGATGAAGACTGGGACGAGATCCGTGAAATCCCCATCATAATCATCGAGTGGGTGATGCTTCTACTGATCCTGATAAACATCGTGACCTATTATTCCACCATGCAGAGGTTATTGTTGACCGTCTCCAGAAACAGCTGCACACTCTCTCTTAGAGTAAAAATTGATGACTTCGGGGTGTAGACCACCACGGGGGCCATCAAGTGGACTTCTGGGAGAGATACTGCACTGGACACGGAAAACATCTAAAGAAGAATAACTGGGGGACTACATATGGTGCCAGTAATCATGACACAATAATATGAGCTGGTGATATTACCTATACAAAAAAAAAATAAAAAAAAAAATTATAAAAAAATATTGGTGTGTGAAGTGTAATACCTAGTTAGAAAAACAGAATCAAATTCATCATTATAACCCCCTCCTGCATTACCCTGTTTATTATTTTTCAAGCAAGCACTTTGTTCTAATTCGTCCACTCTCTGGCGTGCTCCTTGTATAAGGGGTTTGGGATACCCTTTTTGTTTAAAACGATCCTCCAGGTTCTCTAGTTGTTGTAGGTATTTTTGTGTGGAAGAACAATTCCTTCGGATTCTTTTTCATTTGACCGAATGGAATGTTCTTCTTCCATTATTTAAGATGGCAACTGTTAAAGTCGAGGTATCTGTTTGCATTCACCTCCTTAAAATAGTTGGCAGTATGCGAACAGCCATCCTGAATATAGATATTTAAATCCAGGAACTCACATTTTTTGGGGGACTGATGCAGCGCTGCCTTTGGCAATTTCTGGCTCTGCTATAGCGCTTTTTTTGAGGGGGCGTGTCGGCTGCCCCCTTCATCTGGCGGTCAACCTGCGCCGCCGGGACGCAGCGCCGCCGGGACCGCCTGGAGGACGTCCGCTCGCAACGGGACCACTCGGGACACCGCATGGTCGGGTAAGTGATGCCGGGGGATGGGTAAGGGACACTTAGCAGAGCGGTGTGTGTCCCGATCCCCGTGATCGGGACTTACACACCGCGCTGCTAAATATTCTGATAGCGAAACGCTGCTATTAGCTAGTCAGAGTTGACCAGCTGATAGCAGCGATCGCTGGGGGGGGGGTGGGGGATGAAACCCCCCCGTGGTCGCATGGTAAGATGGCTGGCTATCAGTGATAGCCACCATCTTACCGGGCGCTGCGGGATGCCGCGAGTAGCGGCAAAAAATGTTCATGACGTACCTGTATGTCATGGGTCGGGAACACCTTGCCACCCATGACGTACAGGTATGTCATAGGTCGGGAAGGGGTTAATGGTATAGAGAACTGTGTCTAGTGCATTAACTCTGATTTTTTGCCCATTGAAACCAGTAGGCCCATTGTGGTCTATGGGGAAAGCTGCTGAGTTGCCCATAGCAACCAAATCAGATCGCTTCTTTCATTTTTGAAAAAGTCTCTGAAAAAATGAAGGAAGTAATCTGATTGGTTGCTATGGGCAACTCAGAAACTTTTCCAGGAAAATATGCTGAGTTGCCCATAGCAACCAATCAGATCGCTTCTTTCATTTTGCAAAGGCATTGTGAAAAATGAAAGAAGCAATCTGGTTGCTATGGGCAACTGCACAACTCTTCCTCTACACTGGTCTTGATGAATCTCCCCCATAGAGGGAGATTTATCAAAACCTGCCCCAGAGGAAAAGTTTCTGAGTTGCCCATAGCAACCAATCAGATCGCTTCTTTCATTTTTGAAAAAGCCTCTGAAAAATGAAGGATATTTTTGAGATTTTGGAAGCTGGGATACTCACTACACCCATGCATATCTAGATAATTAAGTATGGGGGGAACTTAAATTTATTTTTTAAATCACATGGAGTTTTGACTTTACTTCATTATGGTCGAATAAAGCACTTAAAGAGTTCCTTAAAATTAAAGATTCACTCTTTTGGATGAAAAGGGGCTTATTTATGTAAATCAATTATACGCTTTAGGTCAAATAAAGTCGTTTGAAGAGATAGCCCATAAGTGTGTGGGGGGAAGACAATCACAAACATTGTTTTTTACAAATAAGTAACACAGATCATAAAGCAATAAAAGGAGAGATTGGAGATTTCAGGGATTCTATATATAAGAAAAGTTTAATTAGACTATTTCCTTATGCAAAGTTGCTGTCTGGGCATGCTGGGAGTTGTGGTTCTGCAGCGGTTGGGGGTTCACAGCTTGAAGACCACTGCTATAGAGGGTGCAAATGTATCTGAGCCCTGGAACTCAAATAATGTGAAATATGAGATGATCAAATGGAGCCCCTGCACTAATTACTTGGGTTCTGAGGTCTGTAAGGTCCATAGTAAAAACATCAGGTTCTGTCTATAGCAGATACTAAATCATGGCAGCTCAAAGAAACAAGCAGTCATTCTGACATGTCACATGTGATGTCATAGACAGCTGGAGGCCTGACATCCCACTGACAGCCGCCCGAGCCTTCAGTCTGTTCCAGTGCGATTAGTGAGAATAGTGAGATTAGCGTCTTCTTTTTCTACTTGTCTGAAATGGAGCTAAAAGGACTGGGGTTCGTCCCCCTCCTGTTGGCGTTTTGGTGTGCGGCCTGGCTTGCCACCAGCTACATCATGACGGTCGTCCTCGGCCATGCAGCCTCGCCACTGATGAGCATCAGGTAAGATAAACAAGCAAATGATTCTTATTTCATGGGTTGGGAAGTGAGGAAATATCCATAATAACATTGGTTTCTTTTCCTTCACAGTGACGTGGGAAATGTCTTTCCCGAAAGCATATTATTCAGAATTGGATTTATAGGGACGTCCATTGGCACTTTGGTACTAACCTTTCTTATTTATAAGTATATGGTTATGCATACTGAAGAGTTCAGGGGTCATCAGGTCCTGATCCAGAGGATCCTGCTGGCCATTGTGTGGGCCTCCTGTTTTTCCACAGCTGTTATGCATGTATTGTCCCCCGAAGAATATCCCAGGATACACTTTGTCAGCACGATAATTTCCATTACATGTGAAGCCTTATACTACCTTGGGCAGTCCATCCAGATGTATAAATTACCAGGAGCAAAAAAAGTCATCCACCATAGTAGATGCACCTGCTGTGGCCTGACTTTTGTCTGTGTAGTTTTCTATTTTGGATATGAAACATTAAAGGAATTATTCCATAATGATGAAGACTGGGACGAGATCCGGTGAATCCCCATCATAATCATCGAGTGGGTGATGCTTCTACTGATCCTGATAAACATCGTGACCTATTATTCCACCATGCAGAGGTTATTGTTGACCGTCTCCAGAAACAGCTGCACACTCTCTCTTAGAGTAAAAATTGATGACTTCGGGGTGTAGACCACCACGGGGGCCATCAAGTGGACTTCTGGGAGAGATACTGCACAGGACACGGAAAACATCTAAAGAAGAATAACTGGGGGACTACATATGGTGCCAGTAATCATGACACAATAATATGAGCTGGTGATATTACCTATACAAAAAAAAAATAAAAAAAAATTATAAAAAAATATTGGGTGTGTGAAGTGTAATACCTAGTTAGAAAAACAGAATCAAATTCATCATTATAACCCCCCTCTGCATTACCCTGTTTATTATTTTTCAAGCAAGCACTTTGTTCTAATTCGTCCACTCTCTGGCGTTGCTCCTTGTATAAGGGGTTTGGGATACCCTTTTTGTTTAAAACGATCCTCCAGGTTCTCTAGTTGTTGTAGGTATTTTTGTGTGGAAGAACAATTCCTTCGGATTCTTTTCATTTGACCGAATGGAATGTTCTTCTTCCATTATTTAAGATGGCAACTGTTAAAGTCGAGGTATCTGTTTGCATTCACCTCCTTAAAATAGTTGGCAGTATGCGAACAGCACATCCTGAATATAGATATTTAAATCCAGGAACTCACATTTTTTGGGGGACTGATGCAGCGCTGCCTTTGGCAATTTCTGGCTCTGCTATAGCGCTTTTTTTTGAGGGGGCGTGTCGGCTGCCCCTTCATCTGGCGGTCAACCTGCGCCGCCGGGACGCAGCGCCGCCGGGACCGCCTGGAGGACGTCGCTCGCAACGGGACCACTCGGGACACCGCATGGTCGGGTAAGTGATGCCGAGGGGATGGGTAAGGGACACTTAGCAGAGCGGTGTGTGTCCCGATCCCCGTGATCGGGACTTACACACCGCGCTGCTAAATATTCTGATAGCGAAACGCTGCTATTAGCTAGTCAGAGTTGACCAGCTGATAGCAGCGATCGCTGGGGGGGGGGGTGGGGGATGAAACCCCCGTGGTCGCATGGTAAGATGGCTGGCTATCAGTGATAGCCACCATCTTACCGGGCGCTGCGGGATGCCGCGAGTAGCGGCAAAAATGTTCATGACGTACCTGTATGTCATGGGTCGGGAACACCTTGCCACCCATGACGTACAGGTATGTCATAGGTCGGGAAGGGGTTAATGGTATAGAGAACTGTGTCTAGTGCATTAACTCTGATTTTTTGCCCATTGAAACCAGTAGGCCCATTGTGGTCTATGGGGAAAGCTGCTGAGTTGCCCATAGCAACCACTCAGATCGCTTCTTTCATTTTTGAAAAAGTCTCTGAAAAATGAAGGAAGTAATCTGATTGGTTGCTATGGGCAACTCAGAAACTTTTCCAGGAAAATATGCTGAGTTGCCCATAGCAACCAATCAGATCGCTTCTTTCATTTTGCAAAGGCATTGTGAAAAATGAAAGAAGCAATCTGGTTGCTATGGGCAACTGCACAACTCTTCCTCTACACTGGTCTTGATGAATCTCCCCCATAGAGGGAGATTTATCAAAACCTGCCCAGAGGAAAAGTTTCTGAGTTGCCCATAGCAACCAATCAGATCGCTTCTTTCATTTTTGAAAAAGCCTCTGAAAAATGAAGGATATTTTTGAGATTTTGGAAGCTGGGATACTCACTACACCCATGCATATCTAGATAATTAAGTATGGGGGGAACTTAAATTTATTTTTTAAATCACATGGAGTTTTGACTTTACTTCATTATGGTCGAATAAAGCACTTAAAGAGTTCCTTAAAATTAAAGATTCACTCTTTTGGATGAAAAGGGGCTTATTTATGTAAATCAATTATACGCTTTAGGTCAAATAAAGTCGTTTGAAGAGATAGCCCATAAGTGTGTGGGGGGAAGACAATCACAAACATTGTTTTTTACAAATAAGTAACACAGATCATAAAGCAATAAAAGGAGAGATTGGAGATTTCAGGGATTCTATATATAAGAAAAGTTTAATTAGACTATTTCCTTATGCAAAGTTGCTGTCTGGGCATGCTGGGAGTTTGTGGTTCTGCAGCGGTTGGGGGTTCACAGCTTGAAGACCACTGCTATAGAGGGTGCAAATGTATCTGAGCCCTGGAACTCAAATAATGTGAAATATGAGATGATCAAAATGGAGCCCCTGCACTAATTACTTGGGTTCTGAGGTCTGTAAGGTCCCATAGTAAAAACATCAGGTTCTGTCTATAGCAGATACTAAATCATGGCAGCTCAAAGAAACAAGCAGTCATTCTGACATGTCACATGTGATGTCATAGACAGCTGGAGGCCTGACATCCCACTGACAGCCGCCCGAGCCTTCAGTCTGTTCCAGTGCGATTAGTGAGAATAGTGAGATTAGCGTCTTCTTTTTCTACTTGTCTGAAATGGAGCTAAAAGGACTGGGGTTCGTCCCCCTCCTGTTGGCGTTTTGGTGTGCGGCCTGGCTTGCCACCAGCTACATCATGACGGTCGTCCTCGGCCATGCAGCCTCGCCACTGATGAGCATCAGGTAAGATAAACAAGCAAATGATTCTTATTTCATGGGTTGGGAGTGAGGAAATATCCATAATAACATTGGTTTCTTTTCCTTCACAGTGACGTGGGAAATGTCTTTCCCGAAAGCATATTATTCAGAATTGGATTTATAGGGACGTCCATTGGCACTTTGGTACTAACCTTTCTTATTTATAAGTATAGGGTTATGCATACTGAAGAGTTCAGGGGTCATCAGGTCCTGATCCAGAGGATCCTGCTGGCCATTGTGTGGGCCTCCTGTTTTTCCACAGCTGTTATGCATGTATTGTCCCCCGAAGAATATCCCAGGATACACTTTGTCAGCACGATAATTTCCATTACATGTGAAGCCTTATACTACCTTGGGCAGTCCATCCAGATGTATAAATTACCAGGAGCAAAAAAAGTCATCCACCATAGTAGATGCACCTGCTGTGGCCTGACTTTTGTCTGTGTAGTTTTCTATTTTGGATATGAAACATTAAAGGAATTATTCCATAATGATGAAGACTGGGACGAGATCCGTGAAATCCCCATCATAATCATCGAGTGGGTGATGCTTCTACTGATCCTGATAAACATCGTGACCTATTATTCCACCATGCAGAGGTTATTGTTGACCGTCTCCAGAAACAGCTGCACACTCTCTCTTAGAGTAAAAATTGATGACTTCGGGGTGTAGACCACCACGGGGGCCATCAAGTGGACTTCTGGGAGAGATACTGCACAGGACACGGAAAACATCTAAAGAAGAATAACTGGGGGACTACATATGGTGCCAGTAATCATGACACAATAATATGAGCTGGTGATATTACCTATACAAAAAAAAAAAAAAAAAAAATTATAAAAAAATATTGGTGTGTGTGAAGTGTAATACCTAGTTAGAAAAACAGAATCAAATTCATCATTATAACCCCCCTCTGCATTACCCTGTTTATTATTTTTCAAGCAAGCACTTTGTTCTAATTCGTCCACTCTCTGGCGTGCTCCTTGTATAAGGGGTTTGGGATACCCTTTTTGTTTAAAACGATCCTCCAGGTTCTCTAGTTGTTGTAGGTATTTTTGTGTGGAAGAACAATTCCTTCGGATTCTTTTCATTTGACCGAATGGAATGTTCTTCTTCCATTATTTAAGATGGCAACTGTTAAAGTCGAGGTATCTGTTTGCATTCACCTCCTTAAAATAGTTGGCAGTATGCGAACAGCCATCCTGAATATAGATATTTAAATCCAGGAACTCACATTTTTTGGGGGGACTGATGCAGCGCTGCCTTTGGCAATTTCTGGCTCTGCTATAGCGCTTTTTTTGAGGGGGCGTGTCGGCTGCCCCTTCATCTGGCGGTCAACCTGCGCCGCCGGGACGCAGCGCCGCCGGGACCGCCTGGAGGACGTCGCTCGCAACGGGACCACTCGGGACACCGCATGGTCGGGTAAGTGATGCCGGGGGATGGGTAAGGGACACTTAGCAGAGCGGTGTGTGTCCCGATCCCCGTGATCGGGACTTACACACCGCGCTGCTAAATATTCTGATAGCGAAACGCTGCTATTAGCTAGTCAGAGTTGACCAGCTGATAGCAGCGATCGCTGGGGGGGGGGGTGGGGGATGAAAACCCCCCGTGGTCGCATGGTAAGATGGCTGGCTATCAGTGATAGCCACCATCTTACCGGGGCGCTGCGGGATGCCGCGAGTAGCGGCAAAAATGTTCATGACGTACCTGTATGTCATGGGTCGGGAACACCTTGCCACCCATGACGTACAGGTATGTCATAGGTCGGGAAGGGGTTTAATGGTATAGAGAACAGTGTCTAGTGCATTAACTCTGATTTTTTGCCCATTGAAACCAGTAGGCCCATTGTGGTCTATGGGGAAAGCTGCTGAGTTGCCCATAGCAACCAATCAGATCGCTTCTTTCATTTTTGAAAAAGTCTCTGAAAAATGAAGGAAGTAATCTGATTGGTTGCTATGGGCAACTCAGAAACTTTTCCAGGAAAATATGCTGAGTTGCCCATAGCAACCAATCAGATCGCTTCTTTCATTTTGCAAAGGCATTGTGAAAAATGAAAGAAGCAATCTGGTTGCTATGGGCAACTGCACAACTCTTCCTCTACACTGGTCTTAATGAATCTCCCCCATAGAGGGAGATTTATCAAAACCTGCCCAGAGGAAAAGTTTCTGAGTTGCCCATAGCAACCAATCAGATCGCTTCTTTCATTTTTGAAAAAGCCTCTGAAAAATGAAGGATATTTTTGAGATTTTGGAAGCTGGGATACTCACTACACCCATGCATATCTAGATAATTAAGTATGGGGGGAACTTAAATTTATTTTTTAAATCACATGGAGTTTTGACTTTACTTCATTATGGTCGAATAAAGCACTTAAAGAGTTCCTTAAAATTAAAGATTCACTCTTTTGGATGAAAAGGGGCTTATTTATGTAAATCAATTATACGCTTTAGGTCAAATAAAGTCGTTTGAAGAGATAGCCCATAAGTGTGTGGGGGGAAGACAATCACAAACATTGTTTTTTACAAATAAGTAACACAGATCATAAAGCAATAAAAGGAGAGATTGGAGATTTCAGGGATTCTATATATAAGAAAAGTTTAATTAGACTATTTCCTTATGCAAAGTTGCTGTCTGGGCATGCTGGGAGTTGTGGTTCTGCAGCGGTTGGGGGTTCACAGCTTGAAGACCACTGCTATAGAGGGTGCAAATGTATCTGAG